>NC_045956.1:178126113-178203945 GCF_010909765.2 Amblyraja radiata
CTAGCCGATTGTTTGTGCTTTCGCAACAGGAAAAACTGGAAGGTCATACAGAGCTGGTGAGGCTATATGCCAAAGGAGTAATTGAGAGAGCCAAACACGACTCTCTAGAATTTGTGACCAATATTTTCACAAAATCTAAAAACGAATTGTGGATGCCACATTATCATTGATTTGACTAAACTGAATAAATTTGTAAAGTACATTCACTTCAAAATGGAAACCTTTGTTACTGCCAAACAATTGATTTCCGGGGGTTACTTCATGGCTTGCATCGATTTAAGAGATGCATACTATTTGGTACCTATACAGAAGGATCATCGCCGATATCTGGTTTAACTGGATGGGGCAGCGTTATAAAGCGTTGCCTAATGGATTACCATCAGCCCCCAGACTATTTACTAAAATATTAAAACCAGCCTTGGCGTTTCTCCGAAAACAGAAACATATTGTCATGGCATATCTCGACGATATATTAATTGTGGGGAAAACCCTGGATTTAGCTAAATCAGCTGTATCAACTACCAAACTCTAGTTTGAAAAATGGGGGTTTATCATCCATCCAGATAAATCTAAGTAGACGCCTTCTACAACTGTGGATTATCTGCGGTTCACTATTGACTCTATCCACATGTCTGTAACTTTGCCAGGGCGCAAGGCAGCAGACTTAATGGAGGCCTGCAACAGCCTTGTTATCATCAGTCAACCATCTATTCGACAAGTAGCAAGGGTGATTGGAAAACTTGTGGCTGCTTTTCCAGCCACACAGTTTGGACCTTGGCATTACCAAAATTTACAAAGAGCAAAGGAGCAAGCACTCAAAAATCATGCTGGTCATTTCAACCGACCAATGCAATTACCAGCTAAAGCAATTTGGGAAATACAATGGTGGAGGCAAAACATACGGCATTGCTCCAGCCCCATCATTATCAGCAACACATCAGTTATATTACAAACTGATGCCAGCGCTCATGGTTGGGGAGCTACTAATACCATATCCAGCTGTTGTGGTAGATGGGATGCACATGAATCATCTTTACTGCAAACACTGGGTATAAATTATTTAGAGATGTTGGGTGCGTTCTATGGGCTGAAGTCATACTGCTCAAACATGCACCACCTGCATGTTCGCCTACAAATTGATAATACCACAGTGGTGGCATATATTAATCATATGGGTGTAATCAAATCGGTATCATATGATAATCTGGCTAATACAATTTGGCGATGGTGCATTAACAGAAATATTTGGATATCAGCTATTTACCTACCAGGTAAACTCAATACAGAGGAATTGTAACGCAATATGGAACACCAGATATCGATCTATATTCACATCTAGGCTGAATCACCAGTTGCCAACATATTTCGCTTGGGAACCAGACCCTGGGGCAGCAGCGATGGACGCCTTCTCGCTGGACTGGGGAAAATTGTTTTTCTATGCATTTCCCCCCTTCTGCCTCATCACTCATAAACATCTCCAAGTTTGCGTATGACACGAAGCTGGGGGGCAGTGTTAGCTGTGAGGAGGATGCTAGGAGGCTGCAAGGTGACTTGGATAGGTTGGGTGAGTGGGCAAATGCATGTCAGATGCAGTATAATGTGGATAAATGTGAGGTTATCCACTTTGGTGGCAAAAACAGGAAAGTAGACTATTATCTGAATGGTGACCGATTAGGAAAAGGGGAGATGCAACGAGACCTGGGTGTCATGGTACATCAGTCATTGAACGTAGGAATGCAGGTGCAGCAGGCAGTGAAGAAAGCAGATGATGTGTTAGCATTCATAGCAAAAGGATTTGAGTATATGAGCAGGGAGGTTCTACTGCAGTTGTACAGTGTCTTGGTGAGACCACACCTGGAGTATTGGGTACAGTTTTGGTCTCCTAATCTGAGGAAAGACATTCTTGCCATAGAGGGAGTACAGAGAAGGTTCACCAGACTGATTCCTGGGATGGCAGGACTTTCATATGAAGAAAGACTGGATAGACTCGGCTTGTACATGCTGGAATTCAGAAGATTGAGGGGGGATCTTATAGAAACTTACAAAATTCTTAATGGGTTGCACAGGCTAGATGCAGGAAGATTATTCCCGATGTTGGGGAAGTCCAGAACTAGGGGTCACAGTTTAAGGATTAGAGGGAAGTCTTTTAGGACCGAGATGAGAAAATCATTTTTTACACAGAGAGTGGTGAATCTGTGGAATTCTCTGCCACAGAAGGTAGTTGAGGCCAGTTCATTGGCTATATTTAAGAGGGAGTTAGATGTGGCCCTTGTGGCTAAAGGGATCAGGGGGTATGGAGTGAAGGCAGGGATGGGATACTGAATTGGATGATCAGCCATGATCATATCGAATGGCGGTGCAGGCTCGAAGAGCCGAATGGCCTACTCCTGCACCTATTTTCTATGTTTCTATGTTTCTATCAGTCGGGTCTTACGCAAAATACAACAAGACTCTGCGTCAGGTATTTTGGTGGTACCCGATTGGCCTACTCAGCCATGGTTCCCTGTGGTTCTCGACATGGGCTCTGAACTATGAATGTCCGTCCCCAAACGGCCAGATTTGTTGGTCCATCCTGTGACAGGCGAGAGTCACCCATGCCATGACAGGATTAATCTGTTAATTTGCAGAATTTAAAAAGAATGCTTCTGGACCTGAGGCTGATGGACCAAACCATGAATATGATCACGGCGGCATACAGAGAATCCACCAAGAAGAGTGGTGAATCTGTGGAATTCTCTGCCACGGAAGGTAGTTGAGGCCAGTTCATTAGCTAGATTTAAGAGGGAGTTAGATGTGGCCCTTGTGGCTAAAGGGATCGGGGGGTAAGGAGAGAAGGCAGGTATGGGATATTGATTTGGAAGATCAGCCATGATCATATTGAATGGCGGTGCAGGCTCGAAGGGCCGAATAGCCTACTCCTGTACCTATTTTCTATGTTTCTATGTTTCTAAGCAATATCTCACATACATCAGAAGATGGGAGATATATTGTACAAGGACTAATATTTCGTACAATACAGCTTCTGTAACTAATGTTCTGGAATTTTTGGCTAGCCTTCATTTTGATGAGTGCCTCAGCTATTTACTGCGCCAGGAGTGCCCTATCAGCATACTTGTGGCAGGGGTTAGAACAGCACACTCTGGTTTCCAAGCTAATGAGGGGTATCTTCAATACGAATCATCCTAGAGCAAGGTATTCCCAGATTTGGGATGTTAGTGTTGTCCTTACGTTGCTCAGGGGTTGGTCACCAGCAACGTCCCTGTCCTTGGAAAAACTGACACAAAAATCAGTCATGCTGATGGCACCAGTCTCAGCACAACGGGTCCAGTCACTACATAAATTAAGACTGGACACAATGGTTATATCAACTAACAAGATAATTTTTCACATCTTGGAATTAGTGAAACAAAACAGGCCAGGATCGTCAGGCTTTAAAATAGAGTTCCGAGCATACCCAATAGATACCCGTCTATGTATTATGACACGTCTGTTACAATATATGGAGACCACAAAAAATCTTAGAGGCGTTGTTGATTAGCCATACACAGCCTCATAATAGGGTATCGGCGCAAACCATATCTAGGTGGCTCAGACAGGTTTTGGGAGCTGCAGGGGTGGATACTGATATTTTCAAATCTCATTCAACAAGGGCTGCAGCAACATCGGCAGCAAGGGAATGGAAGTTCCAATGGACCACATCCTGGGTACAGCAGGATGGTCTAGAGAGAGGACCTTCCAGCAGTTTTATAATAAGCCAATTACCAAACCTGCGGTATTTGCAGAACCTAATTTAAGTTCTGTATTATGATTTATCCCGAATGGAAGGGATCATTATTATTGTTTGTTAAAATAATTTACTATTGTTTTGAATTTCTGATTCATATCTGAATACGATAACATACTTCCTCCTTTGGTCAACTACGGCAGCGTGTGAGGCAGGGCATGAAATCACAGTTCCACGGCATGAAATCACATCTTTAAAATCTTCACGTAGTCACTCACGTGACTCTGAAGTAAAATAGTAAGATTAAACAAAAACTTACCCGTTTGAAGTTTGATCTTTATTTTATAAGGAGTTACGTCGAGGGATTACGTGCCCTCCGCGCCCACCCTCTATCATAAAGGTCAACTGGTATTCTAGTTCGCTTATCTTACTATGTTTAGTTCATCTACTGTAGACGGTGATTTCACACCGTTGCTTTGAAGATTGACGTGCATGCGTGCTGGCGGGGTCTTCACGCAATCCCTCGACGTAACTCCTCATAAAATAAAGATCAAACTTCAAACTGGTAAGTTCTCGTTTAATCTTACTATTAATGCATTCAGATATGACATCGATTTATATATGCTAATGCTTTAATGAATACACGGGTATTCTGAGCTGAAGTGTCTCTCCCCATATTGTGCATTTCTGTGCTTATCCTTTCCACGTTCCCATCCACATCCCTAGACTGCAACTTAGCCGCACCCACGGGGCCACAGATAGATATGTTTGGAAATCACAATTTACAGTTTAGTTTATTGTCACGTGTACCGAGGTACAGTGAAAAGCTTTTGTTGCGTGCTAACCAGTCAGCGGTTACAGTGTACAGATTCATGTTTCGTGCAAGTTAAAGCCAGCAAAGTCCGATCAAGGATAGCCCGAGGGTCACCAATGAGGTTTAAACCTGCTCTCTGGTAATGGTAGGATGGTACAGTTGCCTGATAACAGCTGGGAAGAAACTATCCCTAAATCTGGAGCAGTGCATTTTCACACTTCTATACCTTTTGTCCGACAGGAGAGGGGAGGAGGGAGTGACCAGAAACTGGTTTCAGTTTTCCTTTCAATCTCATGGACATTTCATGGGGTGCAGAATTCAGTCAAACATTGTGAAGAGAAGGAAGCCAACATCACCTCACCCTTGTCGTTCTACATTCCTTACATTTGCCTGTATTGAAAGAACTTAATTTCCAGCTGCACCTTTATCCCAGCAAATCAATTAATTAAATCATCTTTGCAATATTCAAATTGCCAATACATTCTTCCTATCCAGGACTGAACAGTGGCAGAGACACTGGGTTCGATCCTGACGATGGGTGCTGTCTGTATGGAGTTAGTACATTCTCCCAGTGACCTACGTGGGTTTTCTCCGCGAAAACGGCGTACAGACAGCACCCCTGGTTGGGATCGAACCCGGGTCTCTGGCACTGTGAGCGCTGTAAAGCAGCAGCTCTACCGCTGCTCTACAGGCCGTGTGATGGTAAAGACAGTACAATAGCCAGGTTTAAATTGGACACTGACACACCCCTTACAGCTAGAGTGAGATCTGCAGGTAATGAGGTTTTGAGGAAACTGAAAATGACCTGATTGTAAGTCACGGCATTTCCAAGAATATGAAACTGTGCTGCTTGGTCTTGTATGGAGCGACTGGGCGTGCATTCACTGGAATTTAGAAGGATGAGGGGGCATCTTATAGAAACATATAACATTATTAAGGGATTGGACATGCTAGATGCACAAAACATGTTCCCGATATTGGGGGTATCCAGAATCAGGGGCCACATTTATAGAATAAGGGGTCGGCCATTTAGGATTGAGATGAGTAAAAAATGTTTTCACTCAGTTGGGAATCCGTGTAATTCTCTGCCACAGAAATCAGTGGAGGCCAATTCACTGGCTGTATACAAATGAGAGTTCAATCCTAACTACAGCTGCTGACCGTACAGTGTTTGTACTTTCTCCCCGTGAACTGCGTGTGTTTCCTCCGAGATCTTTGGTTTCC
This sequence comes from Amblyraja radiata, assembly GCF_010909765.2. Lineage (NCBI taxonomy): Eukaryota > Metazoa > Chordata > Chondrichthyes > Rajiformes > Rajidae > Amblyraja > Amblyraja radiata. Next base: position 178,131,876 of record NC_045956.1, read on the forward strand.
TTTCACACTCCAAAGACACACAGGTATGTAGGTAAATTGACTTGGTACAAGTGTAAATTGTCCCTAGTATGTGTAGGATAGTGTTAATGAGCTAGGATCACTGGTCCACGCTGTATCTCCAAAAATTAAACTAAACTAAAAACATTTAGTGAAAAGTAAATCCAGTGAAATCTGATTAAAGATAGTCGACGGTCCCCATGAGGTGCATAGTAAGTCAGGACTGATCTTTGGTCGTGGTAGGATGATTCAGTTACCTGATAAAACCTTTAAAAAAAATTAAATATAGACTTTATTAAATTAATAAATATATACAATACAGGAACCGCGCAGAAAAAATGCATCCGACATTCTTGGAGGCTATACAAACATTCAATACTGTTTACACAAATTTCACTTGTTTTATCCCCCACCCTTGCCACTCATGTGGTCCACTGGTGTGGAATCCCTTCCCTTATCCTCTCCACCACACCCTGTCCAGCAGCGGAAGGACCCTAGACTGTGGTCGACCCCCACCGAGCCTTGGCGTTGGCTGCACCTAGCTTCAGTGCGTCCCTCAGCACGTACTCCTGCAGTCTGCAGCGGGCCAGTCGGCAACATTCCCCGACGGGCATCTCGCTCCGCAGGATGGTTACCAAAGCTCAGGTAGACCAAAGAGCGTCTTTCACCGAGTTGATGACCTTCCAGCAGCACTCGATGTCAGTCTCTGAATGTGTCCCAACAGCTGGGAAGGAACTGTGTCTGAATCTTGCAACAAACGGAGCACAATGAATGCTGGCCCATTTATCAACTCCAGATCTCCAGTTATATGTAAACAATAGTTTATCATTTGAATGTTTGACCGTACACTTTCTTTTTTCGTATCTTCTGTGTGGGCCAACAAATGCAGTTCCTTCCTACACAATCCTTTTTCATATAATCTTGCAGATAAACATCTCACTTTATCCTTATTTGGACAAAACACAAATTGTTGGAGTAACTCAGCAGGTCAGACAGCTTCTGTGAAAGGAATTTTTGATAGGCTAGCAGCAAGGGGGAGGAACAGTAGTGGGAATATAAGAAGTGATCTCCAGGTAGTAAAGTAAAATTTCATTTCCAGAGTGGCAAACAGAAATTGGAGGAGGTGCAGAGGTGTCGTCTGTTTACAAGGTGTCCGGGTAAGAATAAGATTTAGACAATCAAGTATTGTGTTTCCACTCGCTGGTTAGCATGCAACAAGAGCATTTTACTGTACCTTGGTACATGTGACAATAATCTAGATTACAATCGAAGTATACACAGTGTACAGATACAGTTCATGATAAGGGATTAAGCAGCGCTGGAGTTCCGGGTTCGATCCTGACTACGGGTGCTGTTTGTACGGAGTTTGTACATTCTCCTTCTGACCTGCACGTGTTTTCTCCGAGATCTTCGGTTTCCCCCCACACTCCAAAGATGTGCAGGTGCAGTAAGTAGGTAAATTGCCTTGGAACAAGTGTAATTTGCCCCTAGTATGTGTAGGATAGTGTTAATGTGCAGGGATCACTTGTTGACATGGACTCGGTGGGCCGAATTGCCTGTTTCCGCGCTGTATCTCTAAAACGAAAACTAAAAAACGTTTGGTGCAGGGTATATCCATTAAAATCCAATCAAAGATAGTCCAAGGGCTGAATGGCCTACTCATGCACCTATTTTCTATGTTTCTATCTATGTTTCCTTCCTCTCATCATTATAGGTGTGAATAGATCAATGTTTGGTGTGGACTCACTGTGCCAAAGTTCCTGTTTCTACAGCTCTGCTTCCATCTCATATCATTCCTTTCCACTCACTAAACTGCTACTTAAAACAACTGCTATTTCAAAATTATCTGAAGTATGCATGATCTACATAGACATTTGTAAACTCCTAATATCTGGCTCATTTCTTTGGCAACTTGCACTGCTTGGTAGCTGTAATGTGAAGTAAGTTGAAGTATATAACATTAGTACATTTTGTGCGTAAATGTAATTTGGAATGTGTTTAACATTTATTTTGCCTCAGATTGGAATTGACTTTCATCAAACCAATTGCATCCAATTGCAGTCCTGCGTTATTACTTGAAAACAAAATGGGATTGGATGCAGAAACAGGTAGGTCTTTCAGTGAACAATCACAACTGCCACCCTGAATCCTGTTTCAATTAGAATTCCTCCATTTCCAGCAGTCGATGAACTGTGTTCAACCACCTGGTAACTCTTCTTTGGTCTATGTGAGATTTATTGAAGACAACTTTCATCATAATCTTCATCAGAATGAAGAAGGGTCTCGACCCGCAATGTCACCCATTCCTTCTATCCAGAGATGCTGCCTGTCCTGTTGAGTTTCCCTAACATCTTGTGTCTATCTTCGGTGTAAATCAGAATCTGCAGTTCCTTCCTACACATAATCTTCATGTTGAATATCTCAGACCACTGGTTCATTTCTTTTTGCCAACTATCGATACATAACTAAAGCTCTGATCTTGTTATCTTCCTGTTTGCGCGGTCATTCTGTTTGCGTAAAAACTGTACTCGTTAGCGCTACGATTTTTCGCCAGCTTACTCAGTGTTCTCCTCTGTTGCGATTGCACCAAGTTTCGTTCCGATCGGTGGTCTAATGTAAAAGTTAGCGAGGTTTAAAAATCGTGCATACGCAGCCTACTCTCCTGTCAGTCGACTACATGTGTATTGGTCTTTTCCCCGGTCACTCTGCGGGACGGTCCGTCCCTTCCTGCGCCATCGCGTGTTTACTGGAGCTGAGGGAGGCTCTGGATGGCCGGCGGAGTTTTCCACAATTTTCGGAAGGACCGGAAGCGGCCCATCCAGGTACGGCCCAGTGCGGAGTCAGGGATGTCGCCAAACGGAAAACTGAATTGCTGATCCCGGTGGAGGAGAATGTCCAGTGACCAGCGCCCGCTGTGAGTCCTCCAGCCCCTTCCCCTCTGGTCCCCCTCGCTGGCTCCTGCCCCCTCCCCCGTGATTTTCCCCCACGACCCCGTCTTTTCTCCGAGGTCTTTCCCCGCTCCATCCCACCTCCTCACCCCTCCCCCCGCCTCTACAACCCCCTCCCCCCACACCCCCTCCTCCCTGCAAACACCCTTACCCCCACCCACACTCCCCTTCCATCCCCCTCTCTGTCCACAACGCTTGCTGCCACCCACACCCACAACCCCCCCTCGCCATCCCCAACAACCCCCACCCACACACCCCTCCCCACCACAACCCACATCCCCCGTCCCACCTACCTCACCCTCCAACCCCCCCCCAACACCCCGCCACCCTCCCACAACCCTCCTCCCACCACATCCCCCTCCTCCCAAACCACCCTTCCCCATAGTCCTCCCCCCAACCCCTCCCCTCCCCTCCCCCACAAACCACCCGACCCCCACTCACCCCCTCCCACCATGCCACCCTCTCCCCCCTCCTACACCCCCGCTCACACACACTCCATCCCCTCCCACCCCCTCCCCCCACCCCCCCTTGCCCCACGTAAAGATGAGGGGGAGGGAGTGATGGTGGATCAGGGGAAATGAGCCGTGTCTGCACAGTTTGGGGCTATGTGTGAGTGGTGGAATATTGCGTTGGGGAATTAGTTGCATTGGGGGACCAGGCTTCCCGTGTGTGGGACCCAATGCGTTCCGCTTAGTTTAGTACTTTATAACACTGGTGAATAGGAAAAGGATTGTGAGCAGTTTTGGGCCCCACATAATTTAGGGCCTGAGCTATGAGGAGAGGTTGAACAGGCTGGGACTCTATATCTTGGAGTGCAGGAGGATGAGGAATGATCTTATAGATGTGTATAAAATGTGTATTGTATAAGATGTGTATAAAGTGGAATAGATTGGGTAAATGCAGTTTCTTGCCTAGAGAAGGAGAATTGAGAAACAGAGAACATAGGTTTAATGTGAAGGAGGAAAGATTTAATAGGAATCTGAGTTGTAACTTTTTACGGAACAAGCTGACAGATGAGAATGTTGAGGCTGGGACTATCCCAATCTTTATGAAGCAATTATACAGGTAGATGGACAGGACAGGTTTAGAAGGATACTAGACTTAGTGGGACATGTTTGGTCCCACTCACATGGAAGGCCTGGTCCCACAATGCAACCCAATCCCCAATGCAATATTCCACCATGGTGTGGGAGAGAGGGTGGTGTGGGGGAGGGGGGGGGGGTGGTGGAGGTAGGTTGTGTGGGGGTGGGGAGGTAGTGTTGGGGAGGGGGGTTGGTGAGGAGGAAGGCAGCAGTCTGGGGGAGGGGGGTGGGTGGTGTGGGGGAGGGGCGGTGGTGTGGGGGAGGGGTATGGTGTGGGGGAGGGGTATTGTGTGGGAGAGGGGGGTTGGTGTGGGGGAAGGGGGTGTGTCGGGGAGGAGGGGATTCCACTCAGCGGCCTCTGGCCGTGGCACGACACAGCACCTCCCGGTTCCACACAGCAGTATTCCCGACTCCACACAGCGGGTTTCCCGACTCCACACAGCGGCTTCCCGACTCCACACAGTGGCTTTCCTAACTCCACTCTTGCGGACTCCACTCTTACGGACTCAATCAGCGCTACTTGTGGACTCCGTGATTTTTTGATTCTCCAGCGGGCCCCGGAAGGGGCATTACCTTCATGGTGACTAGCAGGGGAGAAGACCTATCTGCTAATCTCACGATTCTTTAAACCTTCACAACTTTTGTAACATTCCACCGATTGGAACAAAACCTGGTGCGCTTGGTGCAGAGGAGGACCGTGATTAAGGTGGCGAAAAAATCCAAGCGATAAAGGGAACCGTTTTGCGCTATTTAGTAAAAAAAGCAAACCGGAAGTGGTCAAGATGAGAGTTTTAATAATAGTATAGATGGGCCAAATGCAGGCAGTTGGGATTAGTGAAGATGGGACATATTGGTTGTTGTGGGCAATTTGGGCTGAAGGGCCTGTTTCGTCCCCTATCCGTGCCTGCCTTCTCCCCATATCCCTTGACTCCACAAGCCCCTAGAGCTCTATCTTACACTCTCTTAAATCCATCCAGTGACTTGGCCTCCACTGCCCTCTGTGGCAGGGAATTTCATAAATTCACAACTCACAGGGTGAAAACGTTTTTTCTCACCTCAGCTTTAAACGACCTTTCCTTTATTCTGAGACTGTGGCCCCTGGTTCTGGACTCGCCCAACATTGGGAACATTTTTCCTGCATCTAGCTTGTCCAGTCCTTTTAAATGTTATATGTTTCAATAAGATCCACCCTCATCCTTCTCAACTCCAGTGAATATAAGCCTAGTCTTTTGAATCTTTCCTCATATGACAGTCCTGCCATCCCAGGGATCAATCTCGTGAACCTACGTTGCATTGTTTCAATCACAAGGATGTCCTTTCTCAAATTAGGAGACCAAAACTGTACACAGTACGCCAGATGTGGTCTCACCAGAGCCCTATACAACTGCTGAAGAACCTCTTTACTCCTATACTGAAATCCTCTTGCTATGAAGGCCAACATTCCATTAGCTTTCTTCACTGTCTGTTGTACCTGTAATCCAACTTTCAGTGACCGGTGTACAAGGACGCCCAGGTCTCGCTGCACCCTCCCCCTTACCTTACCTAACCCCATTGAGTTAATAATCTGCCCCCTTGTTTTTGCCGCCAAAGTGGATAACCTCACATTTATTTATATTATACTGTATCTGCCACACATCTGCCCACTCACTCAACCTGTCCAGGTCACACTGCAACCTCCTAACATCCTCTTCCACTCACAGTTCACACTGCCACCCAGCTTTGTGTCATCCGCCTACTTGCTAATGTTGCTCCTAATTCCCTCTTCCAAATCATTTATATATATCGTAAACAGTTGCGGCCCCAACACCGAGCCTTGCAGCACTCCACTCGCCACTGCCTGCCATTCTGAAAAGGACCCGTTCACTCCTTCTCTTTGCTGCCGGTCTGCCAACCAATTTTCTATCCATGTCAATACCCTACCCCCAATAGCATGTGCTCTAATTTTAGTCACTGGTCTCCCATGCGGGACCTCTGCAACCGCCTAACATCCTCTTCATTGGCTTCATTGGCATCATCTTCATTGGCCAGATCATTGGCTTTATTTAAGAGGGAGTTAGATGTGGCCCTTGTGGCTAAAGGGATCAGGGGGTATGGAGAGAAGGCAGGTACAAGGATACTGAGTTGGATGATCAGCCATGATCATATTGAATGGCGGTGCAGGCTCAAAGGGCCGAATGGCCTTACCTGCACCTATTTTCTATGTTTCTATGAAGGGCCGAATGGCCTACTCCTGCACCTATTTTCTATGTTTCTATGTTTCACAACTTACACTGCCACCCAGCTTTGTGTCATCCGCGAACGTGCTAGTGTTGCTCCTAATTCCTTCTTCCAAATCATTAATATATATGGTAACCAGTTGCGGCCCCATAACCGAGTCTTGCGGCACTCCACTCGCCACTGCCTGCCATTCTAAAAAGGATCCGTTCACTCCTACTCTTTGCTTCCAGTCTGCCAACCAATTTTCTATCCGTGTCAGCACCCTAACCCCAATACCATGTGCTCTAATTATAGTCACCAGTCTCCCGTGCGGGACCTTATCAAAGGCTTTCTGAAAGTCTAGATACATCCACTGGCACCCCTTCATCCATTTTACTTGTCACATCCTCCAAAAAATTAGGAAGATTAGACTAGCATGATTTCCCTTTTGTAAATCCATATTGACTTGGACTAATCCTTTTACTGCTATCCAAATGCCCCATTATTACCTCTTTAATAATTGACTGCATTGGATCCAAGGAATGGACAGAAAATCAGCATCATGGAAGGCAGCAGAGGGTGATGGTTGAAGGTTGCTTCTCGGACTGGATGCCTGTGAATAGTGGTGTGCTTCAGGGGTCTGTGATGGTCCCATTACTGTTTGTCATCTATATCAAAGATTTGGATGAGAAGGGACATGGCAAGATTAGCAAGTTTGCACATGATCCAAAAGTGGGTGGTGTTGCAGATAGTATTTGTGAAAAATTGCAGCAGGATCTGGATCGATTGGGCAGTTGGTTGATAGAATTTAATTCTGTGAAATGTGACATTCTGCATTTCATAAAGTCTAACATGGACAGGGCCTACACAGTGAATGATAAGACTCTGGAGAGTGTTGTAGAGCAGAGGGATCTAGGAGTGCAGATGCAAGATTTCTTGAAGGTGGTCAAAAAGACAATAGAGCGGGTAGGTTCACAGACTCTCTTGCCCAGAGTAGGGTAATCGAGGACCAGATGACATAGTTTTAAGGTGAAGGTGAAAAGATTTAATAGGAATCGGAAGGGTAACTCTTTCACACAACGAGCAGCCAGAGGAGATAGTTGAGGCAGGGAAGTTTGCAACATTTAAGAATCAATTAGATACATACATGGACAATGCAGAACAAAGGAGCTGTCCCACTTTGGGTGATCTAATCCACGAGTTAAAAAGAGTGTCTTCGACCTTCCAGCTCGAGGGCATGCACCTGAAAAGCCTCGAGCTGGATCAATCCATCCGCGTTGAAACTGCGAGACGGTTCGACCGACCGCACACACACACACACACACACACACACACACACACACACACACACACACACACACACACACACACACACACACACACACACACACACACACACACACACACACACACACACACACACATCGCGATGGAGGTGGCCAGGGAAACCAGGGGAGCGCTGTCTGAAATTCACACCCACGTTGAATCAATCAATTAATCAATCAACCTTTATTGTCATCTTGCAAAGCAACAGTTGCACAGTGCAAAATGAGAAGACGTTTCCCAGGGAATACCGGAGCATCGCACATGAAATTTAAAACATTTCACACATTATAACAGTAAAAACAATCCAGTCCCTGATGAAACAGTATAAATAGTTAAAAGCAGGTAAAACGACAACATAAAAATACAGTAAAAACAATCATTAAAATGTCCAGGCAGCTGTTTGAGTGGCCAGTGTCAGAGTCATTAAAATGTCAGTGCAAAGCCGCAGAATCAGGTGGAGTGACTGTTTAGCAGCCTCACAGCCTGTGGCAGGAAGCTGTTTAGCAGTCTTGTAGTCTGGGCTTTGATGCTACGGTATCTCTTGCCTGATGGCAAGATTAAGGTAAAACAGCTGCACAGTAACGGTCCTTTAGAGAGCGCAGATGGGGGGGTGGGTAAACATAGAAAGTAGGTGCGAGAGTAGACCACCAGGTCCGTCGAGCCCGCACCGCGGGTAGAAGGAGAGAGGGGAGAAAAGGAGGGTAGAAGGGGGGGAGAAGGGGAGAGAAAAGGAGGGAAGGGGCGGTAGAAGGGGGGAAGAGTGGAGACACTTTTAAGAAGTTTAATAAAGTTAGCGGGCATTTTACCTACCTGTAGGTCTTCCTTGGTCCTGAAAACGCCAATGAGCCAATCAAAATGCCTGGTCAGCAAACGAGATTGCCTATGGCTGCCCTCGAATGCCTGTAACTAAATAGCGACCCCACTCCACTGCACTACGAGTTAAAAAGAACCATGCAGACCAAATTTTACTCGGGGAAAATTTTTCAACATGCTGAAAAAATTTCCGCGACCTAGCTGAGGCCACGAGCATTCGGGAACTTCCCTCGAGCATGAGGGAGATTTCCAGCGATCTCATAGGGCCTCCTAGAACTACGTGTGGACCATGCTGCGAGTTTGAAGGTCAAAAACATTCTTCTATAGTCGCAGATTAGGTCGCCCAAGTGGGACAGATCCTTTAGAGGGATACGGGCTAAATGCAGTCTGGTGGGACAAGTGTAGCTGGGACATGTTGGCCGGTGTGGGCAAGTTGGGCTGAAGTCATGGGAAAAAAAACGGAATGGGATACTGATTTTAGATGATCAGTCATGATCATATTGAATGGCGGTGCTGGCTCGAAGGGCCGAATGGCTGAATGACCAACTCCTGCACCTATTTTCCATGTTTTTTTGTCATTTCCACACTGCATCACTCTACGACTATCAGAAACTCCACTCACCAATGTTCACCTATTATCTGCCATGCTTTGTCGAGCCTCTCCTCTCTTCTAGCTTTCTTCCCTCTTCCACAAGACTCCAGCATCTGCAATTTCTTGTGTTTACCTTCTGATGTGAACCACCTCTGGGTAGTGTAGAAGACATTTTGTACACTGGCATTCATCGGTCAGATGCAATTAAAAAAACAAGTGCTGGAGGAACTCAGTAGGTCACTGGAGAACATGGATAGGTGATGTTTCAGGTTGGGATCCTTCTTCAGACTGATTGTTGGGGGGTGGTGAGAAAGTTGGAAGAGAGGGGAGGCAGGACAATGTGTGTCAGGTAAAAGGTGATTGGGGTAAGATTGGAGTGGATGAAAGGAGTGGAGAAGTCAAGACAATTGATGTTGCATCGGCAGTTGCACTAAAGGGCGTGTCCCACTTGTATGCGATTGGATGCGTTTGGCGCGACGAAACATGGTCGCTTGAGGCGTATGGGCACCATATGGCCGCTCGGGGCCGGTCCCTCTTAGAAGTGCGGAGTTGCTTCGAAGCGTGGAGAAGCGCTGGTCTCGACATCGCACGGTGCTCCGAAAATCTGACAGTGTCCAAAATCTTTGTGCGCCAACGTCCTGTCGGCACGCAGGCGCATTGCGGTCGTACGCAGCGTCTAGACGGCATACGCAGCGTCTTCACGGCGTACGCCTAGTGCGTGGCATTGTGCGATGACGTCACTGCCCGGTGTGGCGTTGTGTGATGACGTCACCACCCGACGCAGTGCAACACCCAAATTCACCCAAATGACGTCATGCGCGAACTTAGCGCGGACTTAGCGCGAACTTCGCGTGAACTCCGCTTCCGATTGGTCGCGCCAAAAGCATGCAATCACATGCAAGTGGGACAGGCCTTTAAGCCTTGCACGGGGTGTCCAAGAGGAGGAGGGATGTTGGAGATGAGAGAAGGGCTCGTCACTGGGATATGAGGAATCCTTCCTACAGAATGAGGTGCGGAGGTGGAGGCGATGCAAGAAGAGCTCTACATTATGGTGGGCTCAGCTCTCATTAAAGTGTATGAGGGGTTCAAAATCAAGCATTTATTTGTTCTATTTGAGTTCCAATTATGTTATGCTAGTATGTGACTGGAAGAGATTAAACATTAAATAGATATTATCTTTGCATTATTCTAGAAAGAATATGGAAAGAATTTCAAGTGGAGGTTCCTCGGTGGATGAAGCAATCAACAGAATACATTGTGGAACTGCGCTCAATTGCTGATGCAATTGTCGATCATCATACAGATGTCATCATCGCAAAAAATGAAGGCACTAAAACACAAACCATGGGGAGAAACATAGGTATCACAGGACTAGTTGCTGCTCCTTTCACATTCGGAATCTCGCTATTGCTCACTGGGGCGGGGATGGCGGTGGGCATGGCCGGTAGGACCTCTAATAACAAGTCCGATTCTGCTAATGATGCATACCAAAAAAATAAACAGGAAAAAGTGAATGAAATTGTGGAACAATACCTAAAAATGACCGAACACCTGACAGATATATTAACTCAGCTCAACCAATCCTTGATTGAAATTGAAAAGAAGAGGAAACCAGCTGCAGACTTTATTAGTATCACCCAGGGTCTGGTGAACAGGACTCAGGATGCATTGAGAACAATCAGAACTGTGGCAGTAATTCAGGCAGAGCTCAGGTTAGCATGGGATATCTTTCCCATAATGAAAGACGTGGAAGTACTTGGAAGAAAGATAACTGAAATATCAACAATGATCGGACAGATAGCTACAATCATGGAGGAGGAAAGGGACAATTTTGAGAAAACACTTTCAGATATCGAGGGGTGCGATGAGTTGTAGGAAATTCTGGTTGGTTAATTATCATGCAGAGATCAAATTAATTACTCTGAATACACTCTCCCTTATTCTTTACAAACTATCCTTCATTATACTTTGCAGCTTCAGTTTTTGATTCTATTGTTGAAATTCATATATTCTCAGAATCCTTTCCAGCTTTCCAAACCTCCCTCCTCTAAGATGTTATGCAAAATGTTCCTCTTTAAGCATAAAGTTTGTTGTCTCCATTAAACTGATCCCAGAGCATCACCATCAAGAAAGCCACCAAAGCCGACTGCTCCTCACAGAACCTGCCACAGCAGCACAACAGCATGGTAGAGTTGCTGCCTTACAGCGCCAGAGTCCTGACTACGGGTGCTGTCTGTTCAGAATTTGTACCTTCTCCCCGTAACCTGTTTGCATTTTCTCCGGGACTTTCAGTTTCCTACCACACTCCAAGGAAGTACAGGTTTGTAGGTTAATTGGTTTGGTACAAATGTCCCTAGTGCGTGCAGCATTGTGTTAAAACCCTGTCCCAAGGTACGAGTTCATTCCAAGAGCTCTCCCGAGTTTAAAAAAAATCAAACTAGTGGTAAACACGGAGAATGAACGTAGCGTGTACGTCGGAGCTCGGGGACGTCTCTTAGCGCTAACGGCAGGTACTCGGGAAGACTCGCTAATGGCAGGTAAGCACGGGAAGACTCGTGAAGATTTTTCAACATGTTGAAAAATGTCCATGAGAGCCCCGAGTACCGACGAGTGGCCATTACCGTAAATCTCCAAGTTTAAATCAGGCCAAACTTGGGAGAACTCTTGGAATGAACTCGTACCGTGGGACAGGGGTTTAAGTGTGCGGGGATCGTAGGGCAGATTGGACTAAGTGGGCCAAAGGGCCTTTTCCGTGCTGTATCTCTAAACTAAACTAAAATATCTGGGCCTAGGTGCAAAGTGTTTTTGTGGTTATGGGCTGCTGTGGAATCCACCTTAACTGGTGCTTGGACATTGAACATGGAATATAGAACCGTACAGCACAAGGACAGCCAATAATATCAGTGCAGAACATGAAGCCAAGACCATCTCTTATCCACCTGCACATAACCCATCTTCATCAATTCCCTGCATACCAATGTGTCTGTCCAAAAGTCTCAAATGGTGATTCTGCCTCAACAATCTGATCAAGACCCTTGTTCAAACTGAAAATCAAGGGGAGAGGGAAACGAGATGTGGAAGGGTACAAAGAAAATGTAAGGTGTGAAAAGAAGATGCCGATCTGGAAAAGGACAATTGTTCATTGTTGGATGAGGGGAAAATGACAAAGAGGCTTACAGACAGTAAAATGAATCACGGGGACAGTGAAACTAGTATGATTGTTTTCCCGAAACTTTCAATTGGCCATAATTGTAATGATGTATGGACCAGGTACGGGCAGGTGGGATTAGTGCATCTGGGACATGTTAGCCAGTGTGGGCAAGTTGGGCCAAAGAGCCTGTTTCCACGCTGTATCACTCTATGACTATAACTCTATAAGAGTTGAAAATGCAGTTGATTTATTCAATTTGTTCACCAAAACTGGCATTGTGAACAAGAAATGTGTTTTATAAAAATACATTTGAGTTACTTGTCTTTCCGTGCAAAATGTGTCAATATTTAGTGTATCTATTTAGTGTATCGAGGAGGAGGAGCCATCTTGGTGAACGGCTGCTAGCCAGCAGCCGTCCGTCTTAAATTAGTTTTTTTTTAGTTTTTAGTGAGTCCTGTTTTTTTGTTTGTAGGGGATATGGTCTTTTAATGTGGGGGGGTAGGTGTTACTTTATTTATAGGTCCCTACCTGGTCGGTGTGGCAGCCTTTTTTCCGGGCTGCCCGTCGACCCGTCCTCGTGGCCTACCAGCGGGCTTGGAGCGCCGTTTCTTGGCGGGAACCACCCAGCACCTCGGCCTGGGTGGCGGCACAGCATTGGAGCGCTGGAGCGGAGCGGAGCGGGCGATGCCTTGCCTGGGTCGCCGCGCTGGAGCTCTGGCGAGCTGGACCGCCGTGAGCAACATCTCCGGGCTGCGGGTTTGCGGAGCGGAGAGGCGGCGTGCGGAGAGACGGCGTGCGTAGAGGCGGCAAGGCGGCAGTGCGGAGAGCGGGCACCGACTTTTTCATCTGGAGCCTGGGAGCGCCAAACCGACGCGGCCTTGTCGGCTTCGGCAGCCGCGGGCTCCAACCAAGAAGCGGCCGTTCCAAGTGGCCCAGCCGCCGAAAGGACTCTCCCGACGCCGGGGCAAGACCACCCGGTTAGAACGGCCAGGGACATTGGGCCTCCGTAGAGGTAACTGCGGTGGCCTCAATAGGCCTGACTTTGGGGTGAACATGGGGTGGGGACTGGACATTGTGCCTTCCTCCACAGTGCTATCCACTGTGGGGGGATGATTTTTTTGTCTAATTGTAGTCCTGTAGGTCTGTGTCCAAGATGGCTGCCGTGAAGAGAGAGTGGACGCTGGCACGCTTTGGTTGCCGCTGCTCTCTCTTCTTCACACTGTGTTTTTGATTTTCTGTTTTTGGATTGAATTCTGTTTTTAATTTGTGTCACTGTGATGTCTTTAATTACTTGTTTTATTCCGATTATATGTTTTTATTCTGATTACTATGTAAGGTGTCCTTGAGATGTATGAAAGGCGCCCATTAAATAAAATTTATTATTATTATTATTATCTATTGATGCATGGTAAATGGTAGTGAATTGAAGAATGCAGTTGAACAGAGGGATCTAGGAATAACTGTGCATAGTTCCCTGAAGGTGGAATCTCATGTAGATAGGGTGGTAAAGATAGATTTAGGTGTGCTGGCCTTTATAAATCAGTGCATTAAGTATAAAAGTTGGGAAGTAATGATAAAGTTGTACAAGGCATTGGTGAGGTCAATTCTGGAGTATGGTGTACAATTTTGGTCGCCAAATTATAGGAAAGATTTCAACAAAATAGAAAGAATACAGAGAAGATTTACTAGAATATTGCCTGGGTTTCAGCAACTGTTACGGAGAAAGGTTGAACAAGTTAGGTCTTTATTCTTTGGAGCGTAGAAGGTTAAGGGGGGCTTGATAGAGGTCTTTAAAGTGATGAGAGGGATAGACAGAGTTGACGTGGATAAGCTTTTTCCATTGAGAGTGGGGAAGATTCAAACAAGAGGTCATGATTTGAGAATTAAGGGACAGAAGTTTGGGGTTAACATGAGGGGGAACTTCTTTACTCAGAGAGTGGTAGCTGTATGGAATGAGCTTCCAGTGGAAGTGGTGGAGGCAGGTTTGATTTTATCATTTAAAAATAAATTGGAAAGGTATATGGACGGGAAAGGAATGGGGGGTTATGGTCTGAGTACAGGTAGATGGGACTAGGTGAGAATACGTGTTCGGCACGGACTAGAAGGGCCGAGATGGCCTGTTTCCGTGCTGTAATTGTTATACGGTTATATGGTTAAATGGTTATTGATACCTTCATTTCCTCAGAACTGTACATTTTAGATCATTTTATGAGACCCCTCATTATCTTACACAGCATTTTTGCTACATGATATAAATAATTGTAATGCTTTGTGTGATTGAGAATTAAATGATTTATTTCTCCTCTACACGATTAATTCCTGAAATAAAGGAAACAATTAGTTATGCAGAATGCTTTTTAAAGACTGAGATTTTTTGCATCGGGTGACCAGAGTCCGACTTCTTTGTGTAGATGTTAACAATTTCTCCACCTTGGGAAAATGATCAGCTATATTAAAACAACAATATGCAATTATGTTGAAAAACCACACAAGGCTCCCTATAAAACTTTAGACTTCATGCACAGAAACAGGCCACTCGGCCCAACTCATTCATGCTGACCAAGCTGTCCCATCTTAGCCGGTTTCATTTGCCTGCGATAGACACAAAATGCTGGAGTAACTCAGTGGGTTAGACAGCATCTGTGGATGGAAGGAATGGGGGACGAGACCCTTCTTCAGACTGAGATTCAGGGGAGAGGAAAACGAGAGATATGGAAGGGTAAGATGTGAAAACGGGCGTTCAAAAAGGTCAAAGGTCAAGGAAAATGTAAAACAGATCAATGTTTTCTGGGGTAGGGTGACAACGAGGCATTTCCCTCTTGATGGGTAAGTTTGCAATATTGAATAGATGGGGAAAGATTAGTTTATTTTGATTTTCCGTCCTTATCAGGCAACTGAAGCATCCTATCACCAACATGAGAGAGCTCCTGACCTACCATCTACCTCATTGAAGTATCTCGGACTATTGAACTTTAATGGACTTTATCTTGCACAAAACAATATTCCTTTTATCCTACGTCTGTAGACTGTGGACAGCATGATTGTAATCATTTATGGTCTTTCCACTGACTGGATAGTACGCAACTAAAGAGCTTTTCACTGTACCTTGGCACACATGACAATAATTTTTTTTAGAGATTCAACTTAGTAACAGGCCCTTCAGCCCACCAAATCTGTGCCGACCAGCGTTCACCCCGTATACTAGCATTATAGTGCACACTAAGGACAATTTACTAATTTGACCAAAGCTAATTAACCTACAAACCTGTACGTCTTTGCAGTGTGGGAGGAAATCAGATCACCCAGAGAAAACCCACGTGGTTGTTGTGTTCGAGGGCTAAATAATTCACAAACTACACTTGCTGTCCAGAATCCGGTGTATTTATTACAAGCCAAACATGGCTGCTGCTCCAGCCCTGCAGATCCCCCAGGGTCCCTCCCTGAGCAAATATTCATTTTGAGGCTGAGTCCTCCAGTGATGACTCCAGGACACAACACTTTTCCCACCTTGTAAATGAAGGTTATCATATAAGTCCAGTTATTCACCTAAACATGTCCACATGCAATCAGTCCAAAATAACAGCTTGGTGAACATAACATTTATGGCTTCACAGTTGATAATCCTGCAGATACTGAGGTCTCCTCTTCTGTCGCTGAGAGCGTCGAGCAGTAATAGACTGCTCTGCTGTATGCTCTGCTTTATGCTGACCACAATCACTGACTTGACTGGATATTGGGAAAGGAAATGTGTCCAATTTATCTTCTTCCTGTCCCTGTCTACTTGCAATTAGACGCCTCGCGTTCCATGTGGTGTAATCTTGGAGGAGGTACACGTTCTCGCCGAATCTCCGTTTAATCTGTATCGGCTTGGAGAGTGCGCTTGCGAGCTTATGTTGTAAGTTAGCGTGGCTGATTCGTACCCAGTCGCCGACCTTGAACCGCGGCGCTCGTACTCTGCGTTTGGCATCACAGTACGCTTTCCCTTTCGCTTGTCTGTGTGCTATCATTTCCGCCCTCGCTCTTGTGTCTGGATTTGGGTGCGATGATGGTTGAAGAGCATTCAGTTTTACTCGCAGGTTTCGCCCTATCATCAGCTCTGCTGGCGATTTCCCAGTCAGCGTGAGTGGTGTGGATCTGTAGGATCGGAGGAGAATATGGATTGACTGTTCGAACGTTTTCCCCTCTGACATGCTCGCTTTTATTATTTCCTTAATCACGCGATTGAATCGTTCAACCCCGCCGTTCGATTGGGGGTTGTATCTCGATGTCCGCTGATGTTGAATGTCATAACTCGCGAGGAAAGTGGAGAACTGTTCAGATATGAACTGAGGGCCGTTGTCAGTCGTTATGACCTCCGGAAGTCCCCACTTAGTGAACAGCTTTTCGAGAATCGCGATGATCGAGCTTGTCGTGACTGAGAAAGTAGTTGCGATCTCAGGCCACTTGCTGTGGAGATCGTGTACAACAAGTAGAAACCGCTGGCTTCTTGGCGCAGCTTGCACCTCTCCGAAGATGTCGACTTGCAAGTGCCTCCATGGTTTGTCCAGCCATGGGATTGGCTGAAGAGGAGCAGGACATGGTTTTGTTGCTTTCTCACTAATTGTGCATGCTTCACCGTTCTTGCATCGCGCTATGACCAGATTCGATATCCAAGGGGATGAATCAATGCGCTCAATGATACCATCCTTTTCGAGTCGTTTCAGTTCCGTTGAGACTTCCGTGCGAATGGAAAACGGTAGACGTCGTAGGCGTTGTGAAACAGGCCGGACTCATGTATCTACACTAGCCCAAAACCCGAGAAAAGAGAGTGGTACTTATGCCTATAGTCCGTGTCACTGATCACATTGATGTTCATGCCGGTTGAGTCCTGAAGCTTGAACCCTAGTCGATCAAACAAATTGACTCCCACCAGACTCTTTCCTTCTGCGACGTAGAATGTGAAGCTATCGAGCTTAACTCCTTTGTAGCAGACAGGAACGTTCACTAGCCCTCTCGTGGGTATGGTTGAACCATCATAAGCGTGAAGAGTGTGCCTCGGGATGCAAGTGGGCAATCCGAAAAGTACCTTTTGCAGAGGTCGATGCTCAAAATTGAAACCTGCGCCCCCACATCTATGAGAAGCGATACTGAGTTCCCAGCGATCTCGACCCTGCAGTCTTTGAAAGCAACTATTGACCGAACATTCTGGTCAGCCCTGTCCTTTATGGAGTATACATCGTGTTCACCCGGAGATTCATCGTCTACATGGCAGACAGATGACGCCTTCTCCTTCAATGTCCGGCATACTTTCTCAAAGTGATTCCGCTTTGAACACGCGTTGCATCGTTTACCGTATGCTGGGAGCGTGTGTCCAGGCCACAATTCGGACACTGCTTGTTAGAGCGACCGTGTTTTGATTGCCTCTGAAGGCCCTGCACTGGTGCTGTATGCATCTGATGAGATGCAGGACTAAATGCTCCCTCAGAGCATGCCATGGGCTGTTGTTTGAGCTCCTCGGCGTTATGCATCGCACTTTCAATTTGCACAGCTAACGCTTGTGCCTTTTCAAGTGTGAGAGCATCACCCTCCATGAGAAGGCGCTCTCTAATCCACCGGGACAGAAGTCTTTTCGATCAGCTGGTCTCTCACCAGCTCATCAGTCAGTGCTCCAAAATTGCACTTTGCAGCCAGTTCTATCAATGATTGTGTCCTGGAGTCACCACTAGAGGACTCTGTCTCAAAATGAATGTTTCCTCAGGGAGGGTTCCTGGGGGATCTGCAGGGATGGAGCAGCAGTCATGATTGGCTTGTAATAAATATACTTCGGGTTCTGTACACCAAGTGTAGTTTGTGAATTATTTAGCCCTCACACACAACAATGGTCACAGGGAAAACATTAAAACAATCTGTTAGCCCTAAGAGCTAAATCTAAATCAGGAGACCGCTGTCCATTCTTGATTTAGTGGGGGCAGTGAGCCAGCTTTTTAGTTTAGTTTAGGGATACAACGCGGTTAACAGGTCCTTCAGACCACCGGGTCCGCACCAACCAGCGATCCCCGCACACTAACACTATCTTACACCCACTAGGGACAATTTGTACATTTACCAAGCCAATTTACCAAGCCAATATACGTCTTTGGAGTGTGGGAGGAAACCGAAGATCTCAGAGAAAACCCACTCGGTCATGGGGAGAACGTACAAACTCCGTACAGACAGCACCCGTAGTCGGAATAGAACCCGGGTCTCCGGCGTTGCATTCGATGTAAGGCAGCAACTCAACCACTGCGCCACCTCGCCATCCCAAGTAAAGAGTAAGTGTCCGTGGGGTAACTACAGCCTGTCCCATGGATGGGGCACGAAATGCCTTTCAGGGTTGTGAGTGTGAGATGTTGCACCTACTCTGTCGCTTGATGTGAGCTTCAGTTGCCTCCTGCCACATGGAGCCTGACCTCTCAATGCCATGCCAAATGCTCCGTGTTCATATGTTCTACCAGCAGAATTAGGCCATTTGGCCCATCAAGTCTACTTCACCATTCAATCATGGCAGATCTATCTTCCCCTCTCCACCGCATTCTCCTGCCTTCTCACCATAACCACTGACACTTGTACTAATCAAGAACAATAGACAATAGACAGTAGAGGATTAGGCCATTCGGCCCTTTGAGCCAGCACCTCCATTCAATGTGATCATGGCTGATCATCCCCAATCAGTGCCCCATTCCTGCCTTCTCCCCATATCCCCTGACTCCGCTCTCTTTAAGACCCCTATCCAGCTCTCTCTTGAAAGTATCCAGAGAACTGACCTCCACCACCCTCTGAGGCAGAGAATTCCACAGATTCACAACTCTCTGTGTGAAAAAGTATTTCCTCATCTCTGTTCTAAATGGCTTACCACTTATTCTTAAACTGTGGCCACTGGTTCTGAACTCCCCCAACATCGGGAACATGTTTCATGTCTCTAACGTGTCCAAAACCATAATAATCTTATATGTTTCAATAAGATATCCTCTCATCCTTCTAAACTCCAGAGTATACAAGCCCAGCCACTCCATTCTCTCAGCAAATGACAGTCTCGCCATCCCTGGAATTAACCTTGTAAACCTACACTGCACTCCCTCAATAGCAAAAATGCCCTTCCTCAAATTAGGGAACCAAAATTGCACACAACACTCCAGGTGTGGTCTCTCGAGGGCCCTATACAACTGCAGAAGGACCTATTCGCTCCTATACACAACTCCTCTTGTTATGAAGGCCAACATGCCATTTGCTTTCTTCACTGCCTGCTGTACCTGCATGTTTACTTTCAGTTACTGATGAACAAGGACCCCCCAGATCATGTTGTACTTCCCCTTTTCCCAAATTGACACCATTTAGATAATAATCTGCCTTCCTATTTTAGCTACCAAAGTGGATAACTTCACATTTATCCACATTGAACTGCATCAGCCATGCATCTGCCCACACACCCCACCTGTCCAAGTCACCCTGCATTCTCACAGCATCCTCCTCACAGTTCACACTGCCACCCAGCTTTGTGTCATCTGCAAATTTGCTAATGTTTCTATGAATCTCTTCATCTAAATCATTGATGTATATTGTAAATAGCTGCGATCCCAGCACCGAGCCTTGTGGTACCCCACTGGTCACTGGCTGCAATTCTGAAAGGGACCCGTTAATCCCTACTCTTTGTTTCCTGTCTGCCAACCAATTTTCTATCCATGTCAGCACTCTACCCCCAATACCATGTGCCCTAATTTTTCCCACTAATCTCCTATGTGGGACCTTATCAAATGCTTTCTGAAAGTCCAGGTACACTACAACCACTGGCTCTCCCTTGTCCATTTACTGAGTTACATCGTTAAAAATTTCCAAAAGATTAGTCAAACATGATTTCCACTTCATAAATCCATGCTAACTTGGACCAATCCTGTTACTGCTATCCAAATGTGCCGCTATTTCATCTTTTATAATTGACTCCAGCATCTTCCCCACCACCAATGCCAGTCTATAATTCACTGTTTTCTCTCTCTTAAAAAGTGGGATAATATTAGCTACCCTCCAATCCACAGGAACTGATCCTGAATCTATAGAACAATTGAAAAATATCACCAATGCGTTTTCTACAGCCACTTCCTTAAGTACCCTGGGATGCAGACCATCAGGCCCAGGGGATTTATCAGCCTTCAGTCCCATCAGTCTACCCAACACCATTTCCTGCCTAATGTGCATTTCCTTCAGTTCCTCCGTCACTCCAGATCCTCTGGCCACTAGTACATCAGGAAGATTGTTTGCGTCCTCCCTAGTGAAGACGGATCCAAAGTACCTGCTCAACTCCTCTGCCAATTCCTTGTTCCCCATAATAAATTCACCTTTTTCAGTCTTAAAGGGTCCAACTTTGGTCTTAACTATGTTTTTCCTCTTCACAAACCTAAAGAAGCGTTTACTATATATACTTGGCTACCTTACCTTCATACCTAATCTTTTCTCCCCATATTGCCTTTTTAATTATCTTCTGGTGTTCTTTAAACATTACCCAATCCTCTTGCTTCCCGCTCATCTTTGCTACAATGTACTTCTCCTCTTTTATTTTTATCCTGTCCCTGACTTCCCTTGTCAGCCACTGTTGCCCCTTACTCCCCTTGGAATCTTTCTTCCAGGGGGAGTAACTACTAAATCTTTTTTATCCATGTACCTCTCCAATTGCCTTTTGCACGCTCCTAGCACCTGCCTCACCAATCTCCTCTGGCAGCTCGTTCCATAAACCCACCATTGTCTGATGAATAGATTGCCCCTTAGTTTGCTATTAATTCTTACCTCTCACCTTAAACCTATGTCCTCTGGTTCTTGATTCTTCTACTCTGAGTAACAGATTCTGTGCATTCACTCTATGTAACCCCTTCATGATTTTGTACACCTCTATTGGTCAAGTCTACTGAGAGGGTAGTGGAGGCAGAGACTCTTGTGAAATTTAAGAGCCATTTGATTGAACCTTTGTGTCACCAATGCACATTATGTTATTTTCAGTTTAGTTTAGTTTATTGTCACGTGCCCCAAGATGTGTATTCTCTGGGAATTAATTGTCTTCTGGGCAATGTTATGTTTTCATGGACAACATAATTGACAGTATCTTTGTAATCCAGATTGATGTTTAACGAAGTTATCTGAATTAAAATTACCTACTGTCCACAGACTGAGTAGTTCACTAATATTCACAGGGTTGCATGGCCTGTAATTTAAACGTACCACCACCATACATTAGCTTTAATCCTTCTCCACTGACAACTTTGGCTCTGACAATGTCCTCATTGATTACGTGGTTGATGTTGTTGACTTTGTCAAAAATAGCATTAAGGTGCAGTTCATGGGCATGTTTGGAAAGGTGTTTCCTTCTTCGTCTTGGGAGATGAGCCAAGGACAACAGGTTGCAATGGGATAGTTCAAGCAGTTGATCTGGGATTTTTCAGGTTACCCAGCCTCTAATTGGCTACTTATTATCAGTTGACAGCAAGCTCTATAGACACTGGTTGGCTTGATTGTAATCATGTATTGTCATTCCGCTGACTGGTTTACATGCTATAAAAACTTTTCACTGTACCAAGCTTTTCATGGTACACGCAACAATAAACTAAACTCAAACTCAATCTCAAAAGTAGATGCATTGTTGACTGAGTGAAGACTTTGGTGTGTTAAAGACTGATTTATTTTTTTCCTTTATTTGTGTGCTCATCCTTTCAACTTTTATTTTCAGTGGTCGTCAGGAACTGGTTCCTTCAGGTCACTGAGGTAATTAGATAAGCAGCTAGCACTCCTTAATTCAGTGAACGGACTCAGAACCCGTAGGATTGAGGTGGTGACAGGGAGGATGCTTTATAGAGGTAGATGGGGAAATTATCTGAGATATTGGCTCAAATGGTTTGCTGTTCTATTCACCTTTTTGTTTCATCTGGGAAGTGGGAAGACATTCCCACATTGACCTGCTGGGCATAGCTTGGAGCCATAGAGTCAACAGTGTGGAAACAGGCCCTTCAGCCCAACTTGCCCACACAGTTTCAGGTGCCCTATTTACATTAGTCCCATCATCCAAGTTTGGCTCATATCCCTTTTAACCTGTTCTATCCATGTATCTTCCCAAATGTTTTTTGTAAACGTTGCAATGGTCCCTTCTTCAACTACCTGCTCTAGCAGCTCATTCCATACACCCACCATCATTTGTGTAAAAAAGTTGCCAACTCAGGTTCCTATTAAATCTTTCTCTCCTCATGTTACACCTATGTCCTCCGGTTGTCAATTCCCCTACTCTGGGCAAGAGACTGTGTACATCTACCCAATCTATTCCTCTTATGATTTTGTAAGATCACCCCTCACACGCTCCAAGGAATAGAGTCCTAGCCTGCTCAACGTCTTCCTGTAGCTCAGGCCCTCGAGTCCTGACAACATCCTCGTAAATCTTCTCAGCAACCTTTCCAGTGTGTACAAAATCATGAGAGGAATATATTGATTAGACAACCAGGATCACTATCAATTGGTTGATATGAGTTCCCTTTCACAAACCCATTTAACCTTGCCTAATTAGCTTGAATTTCTATATTCAATAACTATTCATATTCATATTTCACCTGGAAATGTATTAAGATAAATGGCTTGTAGTTTTCTTCTTAGTCTAATCTTTAGCTAAAATTTGCATTTTGAGGTCTAATGGAAACTTCCCTATATCTGGATTTGTGAATAATCTAAGCCATAAATCATCAATCTGTCTAACCACGTAAACCCTGGAACGAAGGCCATCGGGCCCCAAAGACCTGTCACTGTGCATTTCCAACAATTTGCTCACTATCTCTACTCAGATGATTGGAGTTCCCCAGTGTTTGTTTCTCCTTCCATTTCTAATACACACTTATAGTGGTTTTGTTTTATTACCTTTACCTCCATCACAAAAACTGATGCAAAACACCTATTTAGTTCATCTCCTCAAGTTTTCCACTATTAACTCCCCAGACTCTTACTATGGGGTTATCTATTCACACATAAACAATAGACACAAGGAAATGTGCCCTACACCTCTCTCCCTTTCAGCTTTCACCGCACTCCCCCACCCAACTATCCCCACTACAAACAGTCTGAAGAGGGGTCCCAACAGGAAACGTTGCCTCTTCCTCTGGCCCAGAAATGCTGTCTGACCCACTGCATTACATCAGCATTTTGTCTTATTTTTACACATAAACCCTTTTGGTCGTCTGCCCTCTTCAGGTTTGATTATTTCCAATCTCCTTCTAACTGGCCATCCATTCATACTATCCAGTTCAGTCTGCCAGCCATATCCTACTCGACATATACCATTAATTTAATTGTTAACCTGGCATAATTCTGTGTGTTTTGATATCCAAATTAATATGGTCACAATTGTATCAAGTCCCTCGAGACTGTCCTCTTACTTCCCAAAACTGCTCCAGTTCTGTAGCTATTTCAGAGCTTTCTCTTCGACCCATTGAACAAGTAAACAACTGTTAGCATTAACTCAGCATGCGTTTGTACATGCCAGATAGTTTCTTACAAATCTGAATGAGTTTTTGGAAGAAGTAACCAAAAGGATTGATGAGGGCAAATTTATCTCTATGGACTTCAGCAAATCACTTGAAAGTGATTCCGGTGGGGGGCGCGACTCATGTCGCAGTGGCCTCTGCAGTCCGTCTGTCTTTTTATTATTTTTTTGTCTCGTTTGAATGTAGTATTTATTTATTTTTGACTGGGGATGTGTGTGTGGGGGGGGGGGGGGGTGGGGAAACTTTCAAAATCTTTCCCCTGCACGGAGAAACCAACCTTTTCTCTGTCGGGGTCGTTGTGGTTGGGGCTGAGCCGTGGAGCGGCCTCCAACAGGAACGACCTGGGGCTCCAGTCGCGGAGCTGCGGACCTACTCACCATCATGGAGCTGGCCGAGTTTGGATCGGGTGGAGCTGTGGTGGTGCACTGCTGCGACCCGACCCAGAAGTTTCGAAGGCTCCAACCGCAGGTCTGGTGGACAGTAACACCGGGAGCCCGCAGGTCCCTGCTGGGAGACCGCTTTTCGGGGCTTCCGCAACGGCGACCTAACCCGCCCGAGTTGCGGGGTTGAAGAGTACCTGGAGCGGGGCCTTACATCATCGCCCGGCGCGGCTTGGAATGGCTGCGGGACTTTGCTAGCGCCCGCCGGGGGCTCCAACAACAAGACCCGGAGCACGGCCTTGCATCACCCGGCGCGGCATTAATGGCCGCGGGACAATTACCATTGCCCGCCGGGGGCTTTGACTCTGACATCGGGAGGCGAATGGGGAGTGCAGGGGAGAGATAAGTCTTTGCCTTCCATCACAGCGAGGAGGAGATGCGCTGTGATGGATGTTTGTGTAAATTGTGTTGTGTCTTGGTTCTTTTTCTTGTGTGTATGACTGCAGAAACAACATTTTGTTTGAACCTCAATGAGGTTAAAATGACAAATAAATTGTATTGTATTGTATTGTATTGTATTGTATTGTATTGAAAAGGTTCTGTATTGTAGGCTGCTCTGGAAGATTAGCCGACTGGATAGAATTGGCTCAATGGAAGGAAGAATTGGCACCTGATCAACAACATGTCAGTTTCAACACTCTCAGGTCAAGTCAAGTCAAGTTTATTCGTCACATACACATACGAGATATGCAGTGAAATGAAAAGTGGCAATGCTAGCGGATTGTGCAAAAAACAAACAAACTACAAACAGAATGGAACAGAATCACATATTCACATATTACATATTTGTGGGAGGGAGGGAAGAAAAAGGAAAATAAACAGCAATTTTAAAAAGACACCACACAACATTAAAATGGTACAGTAAAGTTAGTCCCTGGAGAGATAGGAGTTTACAGTCCTAATGGCCTCTGGGAAGAAACTCCTTCTCATCCTCTCCGTTCACACAGCATGGCAATGGAGGCGTTTGCCTGATCGTAGCAGCTGGAACTGTCCGTTGCTTGGGTGGAAGGGGTCTCCCATGATCTTGTTGGCTCTGGAGTTGCACCTTCTGATGTAGAGTTCTTGCAGGGGGGGGGCGAGTGTAGTTCCCATAGTGCGTTCAGCTGAACGCACTACTCTCTGCAGGGCCTTCTTCCACTGTGTTTAGGTAATGTCAGTATGTGGGCCTCTCTCTTCAGCTCTTGTTTTGCAATCATCCTCAATCTTATTCTAACAAAAAACAAAGTGCTGGATGAAGTCAGACACCATTCAGAGACGCTGAATTACTCCAGCACATTGGGGTTTTCTTTTGTAAACCAATATCTGCACCCATTGATTTGACCATCTGTCTCACTTTTCTGTTAATTGATCAAAGGCATTTGTTGCTTCACCCATTGCCTCCACGCCATTAGCAGACGAGATCCAAACAAATGAGATTATCTCCCTTAACATTTCTCCTCTAAGATTTTAATGTAAATCTATCTATCTATCTATCTATCTATCTATCTATCTATCTATCTATCTATCTATCTATCTATCTATCTATCTATCTATCTATCTATCTATCTATCTATCTATCTATCTATCTACCTATCTATCTATCTATCTATCTATCTATCTATCTATCTATCTATCTATCTATCTATCTATCTATCTGTCCCACTTCCGGTTTGCATTGTATCTAAATTTGCGCGAAAACGGTACCCTATATGGCTCAGATTTTTTAGCCACTTAACTTGCTCTTCTCCGCTCCAAGCCACTAGGTTTTGTTCCGATCGGTGGAAGATTACACAAGTTGTGAAGGTTAAAAAATCGTGATATCAGCAGATTGGTCTTCTCGCCTGTCAGTCACCATGAAGGTAACGCCTCTTCTGGCACCTGCTGGAGAATAAATCCCCGGATGTGGGCTGAGTCCCTGAGCACGTCCAGAAGCCGCCCATGCAGAAGCCGCCCATGCAGAAGAGAAGTAGCTGTTCCTGTCCAGTAGTGCGTGCTCTCAGGCCTCTGTATCTTCTGCATAGTGGGAGCGGGTGAAGAAGGTATTACCAGGATGGGAAAGGTCGATGATTATGTTGGCTGCTTTTCCGAGGCAGTGTGAGGTGTAGATGGAGTCGGTGGTGGGGAGTCCGATCTGTGTGATGGACTCCAGAGAAAACAATGCATGTTTGTCCAAACTTTCTTTATTCCCACAAACCACAAATCCAGGCCGAATTCTGGTAAACATCGCCTGCGCCCTTTCAGAAGCCTCCACATCCGTCCCGGTATCAGGCAACTAGACCTGGAAACAGAGGCACAGACCACAAAAATAGGCTGTTCAGCACAGTGTGTGCACTGGCAATTTTCACTAATTTTATACACATCCTTTTGTTGTAGCATCGGAGGCTGAGGGGAGACATGATAGACCTAATAAACTTGTAAGAGGCGTAGATAGGGTAGACAGTCAGAACCCCTTTCTCAGGGTGGAAATGTGAAAGACAAGAGGGTATAGCTTTAAGGTGAGAGGGATAAATTTTAAAGGAGATATGAGAGGCAGATTTTTACCCAGAGACTGTTAGGTTCCTGAAACGTGTTGCCAGGGGTGGTGGTGGAGGTAGATTTAATATGGCTATTAAGAGACTTTACAATATATAAATGCAGGAAAAGTGAGGAATAGGGAAGTTAGTTAGAGAGTCACAGCAAGTCCCTGCTGACCAGCGATCACCCCTTTCACAAGTATTATCCAACATGCTAGGGACAACTTAAAAAATTTCCTGAAGCCAATGAACCTAAAATCCTGCACATCTTTGGACTAAGGGAGGAAACCAGGGCACTTGGTAAAATATCACATGGTCACAGGGAGAATGTAGGAACTCCGTAGATACAGCACCTGTAGTCGGGATTGAACCAGGACCTCTGGCGCTGAAAGGCAGCAACTCTACCGCTACACCACCTTGGTTGACTTGTGGAGATCTTGTCTCATGAATCAGATTGAGTTTGCTGATGATGTAACCAAGAAGGTTGACAAGGGCAAGGCTGTAAACGTTGTCTATATGAACAGCGGCAAGGCCTTTGATAATGTTCCACAGGGCTGGCTGCTCTGGAAGTTTAGACTACATGGTACCCTGGGAGGGCGAGCTGGCTGGATACAGAATTGGCTTCATGGAAGGAAGAAGAGGGTGATGGTGGAAGGTTGCTTTTCAGGACAGAGGCCCGTGACTAGTGGTGTGCCTCAGGGATCGGTGCTGGGCCCTTTACTGTTTGTGGTTTATATCAATAATTTAGATTAAAATGTGCAAGGCATGTTCAGTAGGTTTGCGGAAAGCACTAAAGTTGGTGGTATCATAGAGATTGAAGATGGTTATCAAAAGTGACAGCAGGATCTTGATCAGTTGGTCAAGTCGTCTAATGGAGTTTAGTTCAGGCAGGTCCGAGGTATTGAGTTTTGGGAAGTCAAACATTTTATTTATATTAATACATTTTTTTTTACTAGTAGAAAGAAATAAAGCAAGAAAGAAAGGCGATTACAAATATAAAGGTTGTGGAGATCGATCCAGGAGATGTTGAGTATAGTTGTTCACCCAGCCCTAAATTCAAGTTTTAACTTTAATTTTGTGTTAAACCAGTTTACTTTTAAAAAATTCATTAAATGGAGAACATATTAAAAAAAATAGTTCTAGTTTGTCAATTAAGACAAATCTTATTTTTTCCAAATGCAAGGTCTCGGTCATTTCCATAATCCACATTTTAATTTTGGGGGTTGCTGGTTTTTTCCAAAATTTAAGTATACATTTTTTTGCAGTTATTAAACTGTAATCAAGAAAGTGTCTCCGGCTTATCGTAAAATTTGTGCCATGTTCTGATAATCCTAATATTGTTAATTTTGGATCTAGGTCCAGTTGAGCGCCCTGGAGAGGTAGAGACTACAAAAGGTAGTAAACACTGCCCAGTCCATCATCGGCTCTGACCTTCCTTCCATCGAGGGGATTTATCGAAATCGCTGCCTCAAAAAGGCTGGCAGTATCATGAAAGACCCACACCATCCTGGCCACACACTCATCTCCCTGCTATCTTCAGGTAGAAGGTACAGGAGCCTGAAGACTGCAACGACCAGGTTCAGGAATAACTACTTCCCCACAGCCATCAGGCTATTAAACCTGGCTCGGACAAAGCTCTGAACATTAATAACCCATTATCTGTTTATTGCACTTCATCAGTTTATTTATTCATGTGTTTTGTAGTCAATGCCTACTATGTTCTGTGTGCTGAAGCAAAGCAAGAATTTCATTATCCTATCAGGGACACATGACAATAAACTCACTTGAACTTGAACTTGAACTTGATTATCGATAACTAGAGATAGTTTTTTAAATGTCCGTCCAAAAATGTTGCATCTTTGTACAAGTTACAAGTGTTGGCTTCTTGAAATTGACATTTATCACAGAGAGGGGAAATACTTGGGAAGATCCTGTTTAATTTTGTCTTCGAATAGTGTAATCCATGTAATATTATAAATAGTATTAAGGAATGTCTAGTGTTTAATGAGCAATCATGTATATATTGTAAACTTTCATCCCATGTGTCATTCATTATGGATTGAGCCAGTTCATCCTCCCATGCCCGTCTATATGATTGATGACGGAATGTTATAGAAACATAGAAACATAAAAATAGGTGCAGGAGGAGGCCATTCGGCCCTTCGAGCCAGCACCACCATTCATTGTGATCATGGCTGATCGTCCCCTGTCAATAACCCGTGCCTGCCTTCTCCCCATATCCCTTGACTCCACTGGTCCCTAGAGCTCTATCTAACTCTCTCTTAAATCCATCCAGTGATTTGGCCTCCACTGCCCTCTGTGTCAGGGAATTCCATAAATTCACAACTTTCTGGGTGAAAACGTTTTTTCTCACCTCAGTCTTAAATGACCTCCCCTTTATTCTAAGACTGTGGCCCCTGGTTCTGGACTTACCCAACATTGGGAACATTTTTCCTGCATCTAGCTTGACCAGTCCTTTTGTAATTTTATATGTTTCTATAAGATACCCCCTCATCCTTCTAAACTCCAGTCAATACAAGCCTCGTCTTTTCATTCTTTCCTCAAATAACAATCCCGCCATCCCAGGAATCAATCTTGTGAACCTACGCTACACTGTCTCAATCACAAGGAGGTCCTTCCTCAAATTAGGAGACCAAAACTGTACACAATACTGCAGATACAGTCTCACCAGAGCACTATACAATTGCAGAAGAACCTCTCTACTCCGATACTGAAATCCTCATGTTATGAAGGCCAACATTCAATTAGCTTTCTTCACTGTTTGCTGTACCTGCACGCCAACGTTCAGTGACCGGTGCACAAGGACACCCAGGCCTCGCTGCACCTCCCCCTTACCTAACCTAACCCCATTGAGATAATAATCTGCCCCCTTGTTTTTGCCACCAAAGTGGATAACCTCACATTTATCTACATTATACTGCATCTGCCACACATCTGCCCACTCACTCAACCTGTCCAGGTCACCCTGCAACATCCGAACATCCTCTTCACAGTTCACACAGAAAACGCCTTACAGACAGCACTCCTGGTTGAGATTGAACCCGGGTCTCTGGCACTGTGAGCGCTGTAAAGCATCTACCGCTGCTCTACCATGTCGTGCGAAGGTAAAGACAGTACAATAGCCAGGTTTAAATTGGACACTGACACACCCCTTACAGCTTGAGTGAGATCTGCAGCTAATGAGGTTTTGAGGAAACTGAAAATGATCTGATTGTAAGTCACAGCATTTCCAAGAATATGAAACTGTACTGCCTGGTCTTGTATGGAGCGACTGGGCGTGCATTCACTGGAATTTAGAAGGATGAGAGGATATCTTATAGAAACATAAACAATTATTAAGGGATTGGACATGTTAGATGCATAAAATATGTTCCCAATGTTGGGGGAATCCAGAACCAGGGGCCACATTTTAAGAATAAGTGGTCGGCCATTTAGGATTGAGATGAGTAAAAAATGTTTTCACCTAGTTGGGAATCCATGTAATTCACTGCCACAGAAAGCAGTGGAGGCCCTAGTATGTGTAGGATAGTGTTAATGCACTAGAATTACTGGTCGGAGCGGACACGGTGGGTCGAATTGTCTGTTTCCGCGCTGTATCTCTAAAAATAAAACTAAACTAAAAGAACTCAAAAACATTTAGTGAAAAGTCAATCCAGTAAATTCTGATCAAAGATAGTCGACGGTCCCCATGAGGTAGATGGTAAGTCAGGACTGCTCTCTGGTCGTGGTAGGATGATTCAGTTACCTGATAACAGCTTTAAAAAAAATGTAAATAGAGATTTTATTAAATTAATAAATATATACAATACAGGAACTGCGCAAAAAAAATCCATCCGACATTCTCGGAGGCTATACAAACATTCAATACTGTTTACACAAATTCCACCAAATTTATCCCCACCCTTGCCACTCATGTGGTCCACTGGTGTGGAATCCCTTCCCTTATCCTCTCCACCACACCCTGTCCCCCATGTCCAGCAGTGGAAGGACCCTAGACTGTGGTCCACCCCCACAGAGCCTTGGCGTTGGCTGCACCGAGCTTCAGTGCGTCCCTCAGCATGTACTCCTGCAGTCTGGAGCAGGCCAGTCGACAACATTCCCCGACGGACATCTCGCTCCGCTGGATGGTCATCAAAGCTCAGGCAGACCAAAGAGCTTCTTTCACCGAGTTGATGACCTTCCAACAGCACTCAATGTCTTTTTTTTTTAAATTTCAAAATAGACTTTATTCAAATAATAAATATATACAATACGTGAACCGTGCGAAAGAATTCATCCGACATTTTCGGAGGCTAAACAAATTGTTCAATACATTGTTCAATTGTTCTCAAATCTGTCCACCACCCGTGGCACTCCTGTGGCCACCTGGCGTGGGATACCTTCCCTTATTTTGAGAGGCGTCTCCACCATACTGTGCTCCCCATGTCCTCCAGCGGAAGGACACTAGACTGTGGTCCTCCCCCCCAGAGCCTTGGCGTTGGCTGCATCGAGCTTCAGTGCGTCCCTCAGCACGTACTCCAGCAGTCTGCAGCGGGCCAGTGGGCAACATTCCCCGATGGACATCTCGCTCTGCTGGGTGGTGATCAACGCTCGGGCAGACCAAAGAGCGTCTTTCACCGAGTTGATGACCCTCCAGCAGCACTCGATGTCAGTCTCTGAATGTGTTCCTGGGAACAGTCTGTAAATCACAGAGTCCTCTGTGACGGAGCTATTCAGGATAAACCGTTCCAGGGACCCTTGCACATTTCTCCAGACTCTTTTTGCAAATCCACACTCTGCAAAGAAGTGGGCAACCATCTGCTCTCCATAGCAGTCGTCCCGAGGGAAACGTGCGCTGGCAGTGAAGTTCTGGTGGTGTAGGAAGGATCTGACTGGGAGGGCTCCCCTCACCACCAGCCAAGCCAGGTCTTGGTGCTTGTTGGTAAGTTCTGGCGATGAGGCATTTTGCCAGACAAGTCTGCTCTGGGAACCACGCCACTGGATCCATCGAGTCCTTTCCCTGCAGGACGTTCCATGCTGACCACTGCCCAATGGACATGTGGTCAAAGGTGTTGTACCGGAAGAACCTTTCCACAGACGACAGATGGGGCGGCAATGTCCAGCTGACTGGCACATTGCGTGGCATCTGCGCCAGGCCCCTCCATCGCAACACCGGGGACAGGTAGAACCTCAGCAGGCAATGACACTTGGTGCCCACGTGCCTTGGCTCTACACTCCACCTGATGCAGCCACACACGAAGGTGGCCATCAGGGTGAGGGCGAAGTTGGGCACGCATTTACCCCCGTTGTCTGCCGACTTGTACATTGTGGCCCGTCGCACCCGGTCTATCGTCGACCCCCAGATGAACTTGAAGACGACCCGGGTGATCCCTGTGGCGTAGGAGGGAAGGACAGGCCACACATTGAATTGAATTGAATTGAATTGAATTGAATTGAATTGAATTGAATTGAATTGAATTGAATTGAATTGAATTGAATTGAATTGAATTGAATTGAATACCTTTATTGTCATTCAGACCTTACGGTCTGAACGAAATTTCGTGCCTGCAGTCATACATACATCATACAATAATAAACAACACTAAACACAAATTAACATCCACCACAGTGAGTCCTCCAAACACCTCCTCACTGTGGTGGAGGCAAAAATCTTAGGGCTGCAGTCTCTTCCCTCCTTTTCTCCCTCTGCGCTGAGGCGATACCCCACCGGGCGATGGTAAGTCAGTCCCGCGGCTCACCGAGCTCCGCGAACGGGCCGGCTCAAACACCGCGGCCCGGGGTGGTCGAAGCTGCCGCCCTCCAGTCCAGCGGACGCAGCCGCTGTCCCGCAGCTGAACCCCGGACACAGGTCACCGCCTCCAGAACGCCGTCCCAGCCACCGGAGCACCGTTCCAGCCCCTAGCCGGATCGCCCTCACGTGAGTGCCGTTCCTCCCTCGAGCTGGGCCGCTCCGACGGGAGCGCCGTTCCTCCCTCGAGCTGGGCCGCTCCGATGGGAGCGCCATTCCACCTCGAGCTGGGCCGCCCTCACGGGAGCGTCACAGCCCCTCACGGGAGAGTCTCAGCCCCGCGCCAGGCCGCCCGCACGGGAGCGTCACTGCCCCTCACAGGAGCACCATTCCACCCCGAGCTGGGCCGCCCTCACGGGAGCGAGCCCAGGGCATGTCCAGACTGGCTCTGCCTCCGGAGTCTCGAGGCTGCCAGCTCCGCCATTAGGCCTCAGCACAGACGGAGGCAGAGAAGGGGGATACGACAAAAAAGTCGTATTCCCCCGAAGGGAGAGACAGCAAGCCCCGTTTCAACCCCCCACCCCACATAAACACAACCTAAAAACAAAAACTTAACTAGACAAAACGAAAAAAAACAACACAAAAAAGTAAAGACAAACGGACTGCAGGCGAGCCGCAGCCATTTACCAGCGCCACCACATGCACCAAGTACAGCAGCCCCGAGAGCACCTCACACCCGATGACCAAATTATTCCCGGTTATGGAGAGGGAGCATTGCCTCCACAGCTCCAGCTTCTCCCCCACCTTGGCTATCCGCTCCAGCCAATTCTTGTCACACGCCTCAGCCCCCCCGAACCAGATCCCCAGCACCTTCAAGAAGTCAGGCTTGATGGTGAAGGGGACGGAAGATCGGTCGGGCCAGTTGCCAAAGAGCAAGGCCTCGCTCTTCCTGCTGTTCACCCTGGCTCCGAATGGCCGACTCAAACTGGTCGCAGATACTCATCAGTCTGCGGACCCACCCTGGATCCGAGCAGAAGACGGCGACATCGTCCATGTACAGGGAGGTTTTGACCTGAATGCCCCCACTGCCTGGCAACATCACTCCTCTTATGCTCGCATCCTTCCTGATGGATTTGGCAAAAGGTTCAATACAGCAGACAAACAAGACAGAGGAGAGATGGCAACCTTGCCTGACTCCAGACCTTATAGGGAAACTGTCTGCTTCCCACCTATTGATTTGTACTGCACTACAGATATTGGTGTAGAGCAGTTTGATCCAATTTCGGATTCCCTCCCCTAAACCCATTTTGGATAGCACGTTCCTCATGTACGTGTGCGATATCCTGTCGAAGGCCTTCTCCTGGTCCAAGCTGACCAGGCAGGCATCCACCCGTCTGTCCTGCACGTAGGCGATGGTATCTCCCAGCAGCGCTAGGCTGTCTGAGATTTTCCTGCCAGGTACAGCACAGGTTTGGTCCGGGTGGATCACCTGTCCCAGAGCAGACTTGACCCGGTTGGCGATGGCCTTAGACAGGATCTTGTAGTCTACATTCAACAATGTTATGGGTCTCCAATTCTTTATATCCTTCATCTCTCCCTTCTGCTTGTAGATTAGGGAGATACTGCCCTTCCTCATGGAGTCTGACATGCTGCAGGCTAGGAGCATGTCGTTGTAGACTTCCAGCAGGTCGGTCCCACCCAGTCCCACAGAGCCGAATACAACTCGGCTGGTAAGCCATCGCTTCCGTGAGTTTTACTCGAGTCAAAGGAACGGATGGAGCCAGTCAGCTCCTCCAGGGTCAGTGGTTGGTCCAGACTCCTCCGCTTGCTATCCTCCAAGATCTCCGTGATAGAGGACAGGAAGTTCTGGGTCTCTGAATGTGTCCCGACAGCTGGCAAGAAACTGTGTCTGAATCTTGCAACAAACGAAGCACAATGAATGCTGGCCCATTTATCAATTCCAGATCTCCAGTTATATGTAAACAGTAGTTAGCATTTGGATGTTTGACCGTACACTTTCTTTTTTCCTATCTTCAGTGTGGACCAACATATGCAGTTCCTTCCTACACAATCCTTTTCCATATGATCTTGCAGATTGCAACATCGCACTTTATCCTTATTTGGACAAAACACAAATTGCTGGAGTAACTCAGCAGGTCAGACAGCTTCTGTGAAATGAATTTTTGATAGGCTAGCAGCAAGGGCGAGGAACAGTAGTGGGAATATAAGAAGTGATCTCCAGGTAGTAAAGTAACATTTCATTTCCAGAGTGGCAAACAGAAATTGGAGGAGGTGCAGAGGTGTCGTCTGTTTACAAGGTGTCCGGGTAAGAATAATATTTAGACAATCAAGTATTGTGTTTCCACTCGCTGGTTAGCATGCAACAAAAGCTTTTTACTGAATCTTGGTACATGTGACAATAATCTAGATTACAATTGAACCAAACACGGTGTACAGATACAGTACATGATAAGGGAATAAGCAGCGCTGGAGTTCCGGGTTCGATCCTGACTATGGGTGCTGTCTGTACAGAGTTTGTACGTTCTCCCTCTGACCTGCATGTGTTTTCTCCGAGATCTTCGGTTTCCCCCCACACTCCAAAGATGTGCAGGTACAGTAAGTAGGTTAATTATGAAAGACATTCTTGCCATAGAGGGAGTACAGAGAAGGTTTACCAGACTGATTCCTGGGATGGCAGGACTTTCATATGAAGAAAGACTGGATAGACTCGGTTTGTACTCGCCAGAATTTAGAAGATTGACGGGGGATCTTATCGAAACTTACAAAATTCTTAAGGGGTTGGACAGGCTAGATGCAGGAAGATTATTCCCGATGTTGGAGAAGTCCAGAACAAGGGGCCACAGTTTAAGGATAAGGGTGAAGTCTTTTAGGACCGAGATGAGAAAATTATTTTTTACACAGAGAGTGGTGAATATCTGGAATTCTCTGCCACAGAAGATAGTTGAGGCCAGTTCATTGGCTATATTTAAGAGGGAGTTAGATGTGGCCCTGGTGGCTAAAGGGATCAGGGGGTATGGAGAGAAGGCAGGTACAGGATACTGAGTTGGATGATCAGCCATGATCATATTGAATGGCGGTGCAGGCTCGAAGGGCCGGATGGCCTACTCCTGCACCTATTTTCTATGTTTCTATGCCAAACTTCCTAAGCCTTCTCAGGAAGTAGAAGCGTTTGTGTGATGTCTTGGTCGTTGGTTCAATATTATTATTATTATTATTATTATTATTATTATTATTATTATTATTATTATTATTATTATTATTATTATTATTATTATTATTATTATTATTATTATTATTATACATTATACTTGTGGGCGCTGTTCAAGAACTTCCAAGGACGCCTTACAAAATTTAGTAAGCAGATTACAAAACATATAAGCGGAATGAAACATAGAAACATAGAAACATAGAAAATAGGTGCAGGAGGAGGCCATTCGGCCCTTCGAGCCAGCACCGCCATTCATTGTGATCATGGCTGATCGTGCCCTATCAATAACCCGTGCCTGCCTTCACCCCGTATCCCTTGACTCCAAAGCCCCTCGGGCTCTATCTAACTCTCTCTTAAATCCATCCAGTGACTTGACCACAGCCCTCTGTGGCAGGGAAACATATAACATATAAGATTATTACATGAAACATATAAGATTATTAAGAGTTTGGATGCGCTAGAGGCAGGAAACGTTCCCGATGTTGGGGGAGTCCAGAACCAGGGGCCACAGTTTAAGAATAACATAGAAACATAGAAAATAGGTGCAGGAGGAGGCCATTCAGACCTTTGAGCCAGCACCGCCATTCATTGTGATCATGACTGCCTGCCTTCTCTCCATATCCCTTGACTCTACTAGCCCCTTGAGCTCTATCTAACTCTCTCTTAAATCCATCCAGTGATTTGGCCTCCACTGCCCTCTATGGCAGGGAATTCCATAAATTCACAACTCTCTGGGTGAAAAAGTTTTTTCTCACCTCAGTCTTAAATGACCTCCCCTTTATTCTAAGACTGTGGCCCCTGGTTCTGGACTCGCCCAACATTGGGAACATTTTTCCTGCATCTAGCTTGACCAGTCCTTTTATAATTTTATATGTTTCTATAAGAACCCCCTCATCCTTCTAAACACCAGTGAATACAAGCCTAGTCTTTTCAATCTTTCCTCATATGACAGTCCCGCCATCCCAGGGATCAACCTCGTGAAC
Organism: Amblyraja radiata; assembly: GCF_010909765.2. Classification (NCBI taxonomy): domain Eukaryota; kingdom Metazoa; phylum Chordata; class Chondrichthyes; order Rajiformes; family Rajidae; genus Amblyraja; species Amblyraja radiata. Next base: position 178,168,393 of record NC_045956.1, read on the forward strand.
CTACGCTGCACTGCCTCAATCACAAGGATGTCCTTCCCCAAATAAGGAGACCAAAACTGTGCACAATACTCCAGATGTGGTCTTACCAGAGCCCTATACAACTGCAGAAGAACCTCTTTACTCCTATACTGAAGGCCAACATTCCATTAACTTTCCTCACTGCCTGCTGTACCTGTAAGCCAACTTTCAGTGACCGGTGTACAAGTACGCCCAGTACAATAATCTTCCCCCTTATTGTACTGCATCTGCCACGCATCTGCCCACCCACTCAACCTGTCCAGGTCACCCTGCAACCTCCTAACATCCTCTTCACAGTTCACACTGCCACCCAGCTTTGTGTCATCCACAAACTTGCTAATGTTGCTCCTAATTCCCTCTTCCAAATCATTTATATATATGGTAAACAGTTGCGGCCCCAACACCGAGCCTTGCGGCACTCCACTCGCCACTGCCTGCCATTCTGAAAAGGACCCGTTCACTCCTACTCTTTGCTTCCTGCCTGCCAACCAATTTTCTATCCATGTCAACACTCTACCCCCAATACCATGTGCTCTAATTTCAGTCACCAGTCTCCCGTGCGGGACCTTATCAAAGGCTGTCTCAAAGTCTAGATACACTACATCCACTGGCACCCCTTCATCCATTTTACTTGTCACATCCTCAAAATATTCCAGAAGATTAGTCAAGCATGATTTGCCTTACGTAAATCCATGTTGACTTGAACTAATCCTAGTTATCCAGTTATCCTAGCGTATGTCCCTGGACCTGATAATGCATTTGCAGCGGAGCGCATTGCTGACTGTTTCAACAGAGCTGTCAATCAGAGCAGCGATCAGCCTGTCTTCCTGCTCGGGTATTTTAACAGATGCGATGTCACCACACTGCTTCCAAACTTGGAGCAGTATGTCACCACACCTACCAGACTTGACAGAACGCTGGATCTGTGTTTCGGTAACATACCGGGAGCCTATGTCTCAAAGCCCCGCCCACCACTCGGTCGCTCCGACCACAATGTCATTCTGCTGCTTCCAAAATACAGACAAAAACTAAAAACAGAAGATATACAAACAAAAACTATTCAAGTCTGGAACGATGACTCTGTCGATGCATTAAGGGGCTGCATGGAGATCACTGACTGGGAAATATTTTTCCAAAGTTGTGAGGGAGACCTAAATCTGCTGACAGACTCTATCTCCTCCTATTTGTCATTCTGTGTGGACGCTGTTATACCAACAAAACAGGTCAAGCTGTACCCTAATAACAAGCCTTGGGTTACCAAGGACCTGAAGCAGTGTCTTAACAACAAAAAAGTGGCATTCCTACAGGGAGACAAACACAGAGTAAAACAGTATAATAGTGAGTTGAGAAGGAAGACCAGGCTGGCCAAACTCCACTACAAAAACAAAGTGGAGGAAAAATTCACCACTGGCGATGCAAGGGAGGCATGGCAGGGACTTAACACCATGATGGGCAGAGCCCAGAAACCGGCCCTGATCCAATGCTCTGACCCCGCCACCTTTGCTGAGCAACTCAACATCTATTACAGCAGGTTTGGCAGGACACACCCCCAGAATGACTGGACCCTCACCAGCAGTTCATCAATTACAGTGGATAAAAGGAAGGTTACATCTATACTGGGCCGCATCAACCCTCACAAAGCTTCTGGCCCGGATAGGCTCAGGGGCAAGGTGCTGAGGGAATGCTCAGTTCAGCTGGGTGATATCATCACTCAGCTATTCCAGCATCTCCTTGACTCCAGCTGTGTCCCACGGATGTGGAAGGAGTCCACACTTATACCGGTGCCGAAGAAATCTAACGCCAGGGAGATGAAGGACTTCAGACCGGTGGCACTCACATCCATTCTTTCCAAGTGTATGGAGAGGGTGGTAAGTGATCACCTCACTGCTATGGTGGTGGACAGGCTTGACCCACTCCAGTTTGCCTATAAGGCAAGGCGTGGGGTGGAGGATGCCTGTTTGACTCTCCTGGACACAGTTAGCAGACAGCTGGACTCCCCACACACGGATTTTATTTATGGACTTTTCTTCCGCTTTTAACACAGTCAACACGGTCACCCTCTGCAACCGCCTTCTGGATCTACAAGTCAACCCATCACTTATCCTGTGGATAAAAGACTTCCTGCAGGACCGGCCTCAGCATGTGGTGGTAAATGGTTTTAAATCCAAGAACATGATTTTAAACACTGGTGTCCCCCAGGGTTGTGTCTTATCACCGATTTTATTTTCCATCTACACAAACAACATAACAAACAATAACAGTGACATTTCCCTTTTTAAGTATGCAGACGATATGGCCCTGGTGGCCCACATCAAGGATCACACTTCTCTGGCTGCCTACTATCAGCAGGTCAACACCCTGATGCTGTGGATCAAAGAGAGCTCTCTGGAGCTTAACATCTCCAAGACCAAGGAGCTGTGTTGTGGGGGGAGGCGAACATCCTCCCCCCAACCTCTCTTTGAACCTCTGAGGCTGAATGGGCAGACAGTTGAGCAGGTAGAGGCCTTTAGATACCTGGGCACAGAGATTGACACCCGCCTGTCCTTCTCCCAGCACACAGACTCTGTGTACAAGAAGGCACAGCAACGCCTGTTCCTGCTGAGGAAACTCAGGAGCTTTGATGTCAGACAGGACATTTTAACAGCTGTCTATAAATCACTTATAGAATCTGTACTCACCTTTAACATCACATCCTGGTTCACCCTCACCTCTGTCAAAGACAAATCAAAGCTTTCCCGGATCATCAATCAAGCAAGCAAAATAACTGGCAAAACTCAAAATCAATTATCAGTACTCCACACCCAGGCAGTTAAAAGGAAAGCCAACCTCATTACACAGGATCCCACCCACCCGCTGCACAAGTCCTTCCAACTTCTGCCATCAGGCCGCTGATATAAAGTCCCCCTGTCCAAGAAAAACATCCACAAAAACTCATGCATACCCATTGCCATAAACAGATTTAAATAAAAAATGAACAAGGGACAAATTAACCCTGACGCACTGTCACTTTACACGTATCCACAACTTTTATCTTGTCTATTTTTACAGTTTTTAATCTTTATACTTGCTTTTAAGATCTATACACATTGTGTGTGCTCGCAGAAATCTGTGTTGTATGACTGCTTATCAGTACATTGTCCTGTTTGTATGTTGAGCCACGTCAAAGAAGATTTTCTGTTACGACAGACAATAAAGTTTTCTGAATCTGAATCTGAATCTGAATCCTTTTACTGCTATCCAAATGCCCCATAATTACCTCTTTAATAATTGACTCCAGTGTCTTTCCCACCACCGAAGTCAGGTTAACCGGTCTGTAATTCCCCGTTTTCTCTCTCGCTCCTTTCTTGAAAAGTGGATAACATTAGCTATCCTCCAATCCACAGAAACTGATCCTGAATCTATTGAACATTGGAAAATGATCACCAATGCATCCACTATTTCTAGAGCCACCTCCCTGAGGACCCTGGGAAACACACCATCAGGCCCAGGGAATTTATCATCCTTCAGTCCCATTAGCCTACCCAATACTATTTCTCGCCTAATGAAAATTTATTTCAGTTCCTCTACTCCCTTAGATCCTCTGCTACTCTTTTTCCCTTAACACATCTAATGAACTTTTACTGTCCTTCTTTATACTCCTGGCCAGCTTCCCCTCGTACTTCATCTTTTCATCCCGTATTGCCCGTTTTGTTTCTTTTTGTTGTCCTATGAAAATTTCCCGATCCTCTGGCTTCCGGCTACTGTTTGCTATGTTATACATCTTTTCTTTTAGCTTTATTCTATCCCTAACTTCTCTTCACGGTTGCCTCCTTCTCCCCTTAGAATCTTTCTTCCTTTTCGGAATGAAATGATCCTGCGTCTTCCGGTTTATGCCCAGAAATTCCTGCCATTGCTGTTCCACCATCATTCCTGCTAGGATCCCTTTCCAGTCTACCTTGGCCAGCTCCCCGCTCATGCCTTCATAGTCCCATTTGTTCAACTGCATCACTGACACTTCCGATTTAACCTTTTCCTTCTCAAATTGCAGATTAAAACTAATCATATTATGATCACTAACTCCAAACGGTTCCTTTACCTCGAGTTCTCTTATCATATCTGGTGCATTGGACAACACTAAATCCAGAATTGCCTTTTCTCTGGTCGGCTCCATTACAAGCTGCTCTAAGAATCCATCTCGGAGGCATTCTACAAACTCTCTTTCTTGGGGTCCTGAACCAACCTGATTTTCCCAGTCTACCTACATATTGAAATCCCCCATCACCACAGTGGCATTACCTTTGTTACATGCCAGTTTTAACTCCTGCTGCAACTTACACCCTACATCCGGGCTACTATTTGGGGGTCTGTAAATAACACCAATTAGTGTCTTCTTGCCTTTACAATTCCTCAACTCAATCCACAGTGACTCTACCTCGTCAGTCCCTATGTCTTCCCTTGCAAGGGATGGAATTCCCTCCCTCACCAGCAGATCTAACCCCCCTCCTCTGCCCACCTGCCTGTCCTTTCTATAGGATGTATAACCCTGAATATTAAGTTCCCAGGCCCGATCCTCCTGCAGCCACATCTCAGTTATCCCCACAATGTCATACCTACCAACCTCTAACTGAGCCTCAATCTCATCTACTTTACTTCTTATACTTCGCGCATTCATATACAATACTTTTAATTCCTTACGCTTCTCACTTTTCACATCGATCCTTATTACACTTGGCCATACTCTCCTATCCCTTTGTGAGCTTTCTTTTCCGTTAATTCTGGGGTCATTAACTATCCCTTTACTCTCTTTCCCTTTAAGTCCATCCTCGACTATCCCATTTGACACCCACCCCCCTTATTCAGTTTAAAACCACCCGTGCAGCAGTGGCAAACCTGCCTGCCAGAATGCTGGTCCCTCACCTGTTAAGATGTAACCCGTCCCTTTTGTACAGTTCCCCCTTACTCCAAAACAGACCCCAGTGATCTAAGAATTTAAATCCCTGCCCCCTGCACCTGTTCCTCAGTCACGCATTCAGGTCCTGTATCTCCCTGTTCCTGCTCTCGCCAGCACGAGGAACTGGAAGCAAACCGGAGATAACCACCCTGGAGGTCCTGCTTTTCAGCATTTTTCCAAGCTCTCAAAAGTCACGCTGCAGAATATTCATGCACTTCTTTCCGACATCGTTTGTGCCGACATGCACTACCACTTCCGGCTGTTCACCTTCGCCCTTGAGGATTTTCTGCACTCTGTCCGTGACATCCTGGATCCTGGCACCAGGAAGGCATCACACCATCCTCAAATCCCGTCTGTTGCCGCAGAAACCCCTGTCCGTACCTCTCACAATGGAATCTCCAACTACAATGTCGTTGCCTGACGTTGGCCTCTTTGGTTTTGGCTCACCAGCCCTTTTTGCTTCGCAAGCCAGTCCGCCGCTCAGTGTGATAACGTCTTCTGTCCCGACAGCTTCTAAGTGGGTGAACCTGTTCACAAGAGGTACAACACCCAGGGACGCTTGCATTCCATGTTTCCCTCCCTTTCTCACCGTCACCCATCTTCCCTCTTCCAGTACCTTAGGTGTAACAATCTTACTGTAGGAGTTGTCGAGGAACGACTCAGTTTCTCGGACAAACCTGAGGTCATCCACTTGCTTCTCCAGTTCCCCAACATGGTCCTTCAGGAGCTGTACCTGGATGCACTTCTCACATTTGTAGCAGCCAGAGACACCAGCAGTGTCCTTGACCTCCCACATACTGGAAGCATCACACTGAATCCGCTTGCCTGACATCTCCTTCTTTCGTCTCTACCTCTCAAGCGTATTGCGTGGTCTCCTCTCCTCAGCCTCCTCGCCGAAGACTCTCGAGCCAAAGGCTCACACTTTACTCACAGGGCACTTCCCTCACAAGGCCGCTCCCTCACTGCCGCTCCCACTGCTGCTTGCTTATATTGACTGAACTAAAACAAAACAAAAATAAATAGTGAGGACATCAACAATACACAATTCAAAGAGAGAGCAGCGGCAGCTAACCGCATCAGCATTCACTCTCCCTTCCGGCAGCCATCTGGGAAATGGAACAATCAAAACACATTTTACCATTGAACATCCACCACAGTGACTCCTACACACTCCTCACTGTGGTGGAGGACAAAATAAAGTTCAAGTCCTACCCCTAGCTCTTCCTCGGTCATGGGCCTCGAGTCCCCATTGACGGAACGATCTTGACTCCCGTATCCAGCGTTCGGGCCCTCCGCGTCGCGGCGCTCCACTCCCACTTCGGGGGGAATATGGGTGATCCAGGAGAAGTCATTGGTGATAGTGACTCCAAACACTTTGAACCATCTCTACTTAGGTGCCATCAATGCAAACTGAGGTCCGTGCACCGCTTCCTTCCTGAAGTCGATCTCCTTTGTCTTGTTGACATTGGGAGAAAGATTGACCAAAATGCTGGAGTAATTCAGCGGGACAGGCAGCATCTCTGGAGAGAAGGAATGGGTCACGTCTCATGCTAACTCATGGCGGTGCTGGCTCAAGGGGCCGAATGGCCTACGCATGCACCTATTTTCTATGTTTCTATCTATGTTTCCTTCCTCTCATCATCATGGGTGTGAATAGATCGATGTTTGGTGTGGACTCACTGTGCCAAAGTTCCTGTTTCCTGTTTCTACTGCTCTGCATCTATCTCATATCATTCCTTTCCACTCACTAAACTGCTACTTAAACCAACTGCTATTTCAAAGTTATCTGGAGAATGCATGATCTACATAGACATTTGTAAACTCCTAATATCTGGTGCATTTCTTTGGCAACTTGCACAGCTTGGTAGCTGTAATGTGAAGTAAGTTGAAGTATATAACATCAGTACATTTTGTGTGTAAATGTAATTTGGAATGTGTTTAACATTTATTTTGCCTCAGACTGGAATTGACGTTCATCAAACCAATTGCATCCAAATTGCAGTCCTGCATTATTACTTGAAAACAAAATGGGATTGGATGCAGAAACAGGTAGGTCTTTCAGTGAACATTCACAACTGCCACCCTGAATCCTGTTTCAATTAGAATTCCTCCATTTCCAGCAGTCGATGAACTGTGTTCAACCACTTGGTAACTCTTCTTTGGTCTATGTGAGATTTATTGAAGACAACTTTCATCATAATCGTCATCAGAATGAAGAAAGGTCTCGACCCGTAATGTCACCCATTCCTTCTATCCAGAGATGCTGCCTGTCCTGTTGAGTTTCCCTAACATCTTGTGTCTATCTTTGGTGTAAATCAGAATCTGCAGTTCCTTCCTACACATAATCTTCATGTTGAATATCTCAGACCACTGGTTCATTTCTTTTTGCCAACTTTCTATACATAACTAAAGCTCTGATCTTGTTATCTTCCTGTTTGCGTGGTCATTCGGTTTGCGTAAAAACAGTAAGCGATAGCGCTATGATTTTTTTGCCATCGTATTCAGCGTTCTCCTCTGCTGCGATTGCACCAGGTTTCGTTCCGATCGGTGGTCTAATGTAAAAGTTAGCGAGGTTTAAAAATTGCGCGTACGCAGATCGATCTACTCTCCTGACAGTCGACTACATGTGGATTGGTCTTTTCCCCTGTCACTCTGCGGGACAGTCCGCCCCTTCCTGCGCCATCACGTATTTACCGGAGCTGAGGGAGGCTCTGGATGGCGGGCGGAGTTCTCCACAATTTTCGGAAGGACCAGAAGCGGCCCATCCCGGCCTATCCCGGCATGGCCCAGCGCGGAGTCAGAGACGTCGCCAAATGGAAAATGGAATCACTGATCCTAGTGGAGGAGAACGTCCAGTGACCAGCTCCCGCTGTGTCCTCCAGCCCCTTCCCCTCTGATCCCCGTCTCTAGCTCCTTCCCCCTCCCCCGTGATTCTCACCCATGACCCCATCTTTTCCCCGAGGTCTTTCCCCACATCACCCCACCTCCACACCCCCTCCCCCCGCCTCGACACCCCCCCCCTCCCCCCCCGCCCTCGCCCCTGCATACACCCCTCCCACCACCCACAGTCCCCTTCCCGCCCCCTTCTCTAAGTCCACAACGCTCGCTGCCACCCGCCCCCACGACCCCCCCCATGAGGGGGAGGGAGTGCTGGGGGATGAGGGGAAATGAGCCGCGCCTGCACAGTTAGGGGTTATGTGTGAGTGGTGGAATATTGCATTGGGGAACGGGTTGCGTTGGGGGACCAAGCCTCCTGTGTGACTGGGACCCAACAGGTCCTACTTAGTCTAGTACTTTATAACACTGGTGAAAATTGAAAAGGATTGTGCGCAGCTTTGGGCCCCACATAGTTTAATTTAGGGCCTGAGCTATGGGGAGAGGTTGAACAGGCTGGGACTCTATACCTTGGAGCGCAGGAGGATGAGGAATGATCTTTTAGATGTGTATAAAATGTGTATAAGATGTGTATAAAGTGGAATAGATTGGGTAAATGCAGTTTCTTGCCCAGAGAAGGGTAATTGAGAAACAGAGAACATAGGTTTAATGAGAAGGAGAAGAGATTTAATAGGAATCTGAGTGGTAACTTTTTATGGAACAAGCTGGCAGAGGAGATAGTTGAGGCTGGGACTATCCCAACATTTATGTGGCAAAAACAGGAAAGCAGACTATTATCTAAATGGTGGCCGATTAGGAAAAGGGGAGATGCAGCGAGACCTGGGTGTCATGGTACACCAGTCATTGAAAGTAGGCATGCAGGTGCAGCAGGCAGTGAAGAAAGTGAATGGTATGTTAGCTTTCATAGCTAACAGGATTTGAGTATAGGAGCAGGGAGGTTCTACTGCAGTTGTACAGGGTCTTGGTGAGACCACACCTGGAGTATTGCGTACAGTTTTGGTCTCCAAATCTGAGGAAGGACATTATAGCCATAGAGGGAGTGCAGAGAAGGTTCACCAGACTGATTCCTGGGATGTCAGGACTTTCATATGAAGAAAGACTGGATAGACTTGGCTTATACTCGCTAGAATTTAGGAGATTGAGAGGGGATCTTACAAAATTCTTAAGGGGTTGGACAGGCTAGATGCAGGAAGATTGTTCCCGATGTTGGGGAAGTCCAGGACAAGGGGTCACAGCTTAAGGATAAGGGGGAAATCCTTTAGGACCGAGATGAGAAGAAACATTTTCACACAGAGAGTGGTGAATCTCTGGAACTCTCTGCCACAGAGGGTAGTTGAGGCCAGTTCATTGGCTATATTTAAGAGGGAGTTAGATGTGGCCCTTGTGGCTAAAGGGATCAGGGGGTATGGAGAGAAGGCAGGTACGGGATACTGAGTTGGATGATCAGCCATGATCATATTGAATGGCGGTGCAGGCTCGAAGGGCCGAATGGCCTACTCCTGCACCTATTTTCTATGTATCTATGTATCTAATTATACAGGTAGATGGACAGGACAGGACAGGTTTAGAAGGATACTAGGCTTAGTGGGACTTGTTTGGTCCCACTCACATGGGAGGCCTGGTCCCACAATGTAACCCATTCCCCAATGCAATATTCCACCATGGTGTGGGAGAGGGGGTGTGTGGGGCAGGGCGGGGGTGGTGTGGGGGAGAGCGGGTGGGTTGGGGGTTTGTGTGGGGGGAGGGTGTGGTGTGGGTGGAAAGGTGTTGTGGGGGGTGGTGGGAGGTAGGGGGATGGGTGAGGAGGGGGTGGTGTGGGGGGTTAGGGGCGATGTAGTTGGTGGGCTGGTGTGGGAGGGTGGGGTGTTGTGGGGGGGAGGAATGAGGGAGGGGTAAAGGTGTGTGTGTGTAGGGGGGTGAGAGGGGTGTGTGGGGAGGAGGGGGAGGGGGGAATGGCGGAAGGGGGAGTGGAAAGGGGCGGGTGTGGGGAGAGGAGGGGGGTCAACTCAGCGGCCTCTGGCCGCGGCACCACACAGCACCACCCGACTCCACACAGCAGTTTTCCCGACTCCACACAGTGGCTTTCTCGAATCCACACAGCGGCTTTCCCGACTGCACACAGAGACTTTCCCAACTGCACACAATGGCTTTCCCGACTCCACTCTTATGGACTCAATCAGCGCTACTTGTGGACTCAGCCCCACCTCTGGGGCTCTATTTTCCAGCGGGCCCCGGAAGGGGCATTACCTTCATGGTGACTAACAGGCGAGAAGACCAATCTGCTGATCTCACAATTTTTTAAACCTTCATAACTTTTGTAACATTCCACCGATTGGAACAAAACCTGGTGTGCTTGGTGCAGAGGAGGACCGTGATTAAGGTGGCGAAAAAAATCCATGCAATAAAGGGAACCGTTTTTGTGTAAGTTTAAAAAAAAAGCAAACCGGAAGTGGTCAAGATGAGAGTTTTAATGAGATGGGCCAAATGCAGGCAGGTGGGATTAGTGAAGATGGGACATATTGGTTGTTGTGGGCAATTTGGGCTGAAGGGCCTGTTTCCACACTCTATGAGTATGATTATATGTGAGTACCTGCAGAAGGATCATTCATAAAAAGTATTAGGGTATACATGCATTTAGATGGGTTGATTAGGTATTGTCAGCATGGTTTCGCACGTGGTAGGTCATGTCTTCTGAATCACATTGCATTTTTTGAAGATGTGACCAAAAAGGTTTATGTGGGTAGAGCTGTAGATGTTGTATACATGGACTTCAGCAACGCATTCTACAAGGTTCCAAATAGCAGCTGCTCTGGAAGGTTAGCTCGCACGGGATCCAAGGAATGGACTAAAAATCAGCATCATGGAAGGAAGCAGAGGGTGATAGTTGAAGGTTGCTTCTCGGACTGGATGCCTGTGACTGGTGGTGTGCTTCAGGGTTCAGTGCTGGTCCCATTACTGTTTGTCATCTATATCAATGATTTGGATGAGAAGGGACATGGCAAGATTAGTCATGTCCCTAATCAAAATGCATGGTCAGCAAAGGAGATAAATAGTGACCCCACTCCACTGCACTACGAGTTAAAAAGAACCATGCAGACCAAATTTTATTTGCGGAAAAGTTTTCAACATGCTGAAAATGTTTCCGCGAACTAGCTGAGGCCACGAGTATTCAGGAACTTCCCTCGAGCATGAAGGAGATTTCCAGTGACCTCATAGGGCCTCCTAGGACCACGTGTGGACCATGCTGCGAGTTTGAAGGTCAAAAACATTCTTCTAAAGACGTAGATTAGGTCACCCAAGTGGGACAGCTCCTTTAGAGGGATACGGGCCAAATGCAGTCTGGTGGGACAAGTGTAGCTGGGACATGTTGGCCGGTGTGGGCAAGTTGGGCTGAAGTCATGGGGAAAAAAACGGAATGGGGTACTGATTTTGGATGATCAGACATGATCATATTGAATGGCGGTGCTGGCTCGAAGGGCCGAATGGCCGAATGACCAACTCCTGTACCTAATTTCCATGTTTCTTTGTCATTTCCCCACTGCATCACTCTACGACTATCAAAAACTCTAATCACCAATGTTCACCTATTATCTGCCACACTTTGTCCTGCCTCAACTCTCTTCTAGCTTTCTTCCCCCTTCCTCAAGATTCCAGCATCTGCAATTTCTTGTGTTTAGCTTCTGATCTGAACCACCTCAGGGTGGTATAGAAGGCATTTTGTACACTGACATTCATCGGTCAGATGCAATTAAAAGAAAACAAGTGCTGGAGTAACTCAGTAGGTCACTGGAGAACATGGATCGGTGATGTTTCAGGTTGGGATCCTTCTTCAGACTGATTGTTGGGGGTGGTGAGAGGGGAGGCAGGACAATGTGTGTCAGGTAAAAGGTGGTTGGGGTAAGATTGGAGTGGGTGAGAGGAGTTGAGAAGTCAAGATGATTGATGTTTCATTGGCAGTTGCACTAAGCCTTGCACGGGGTGTCCAAGAGGAGGAGGGATGTTGGAGATGAGAGAATGGTTCATCTCTGGGATACGAGGAATCCTTCCTACAGAATGAGGTGCGGAGGTGGAGGTGATGCAAGAAGAACTCTACATTATGCCCAGCTCTCGTTAAAGTGTACGAGGGGTACAAAATCAGGCATTTATTTGTTTCTATTTGAGTTCCAATTGTGTTATACCAGTATGTGACTGGACGAGATTAAACATTAAATAGATATTATCTTTGCATTATTCTAGAAAGAATATGGAAAGAATTTCAAGTGGAGGGTCCCCGGTGGATGATGCAATCAACAGAATACATTGTGGAACTGCGCTCAATTGCTGATGCAATTGTCGATTATCATAGTGAAGTCTTCATCGCAAAAAAAGCATGCACTAAAACACAAGTCGTGGGGGGAATCATCGGCATCGCAGGAATAGTTGTTGCTCCCTTCACATTCGGAATCTCGCTAGTGATCACTGGGGCGGGGATGGCGGTGGCCATGGCAGGTATGATCTCTAACTACAAGTCCAATTCTGCTAATATTGCATACCAAAAACAAAAACAGGAAAAAGTGAATGAAATTGTGGAACAATACCTAAAAATCACTAAACGCCTGACAGATATATTAACTCAGCTCAACCCGTCCTTGATTGAGATTGAAAAGAAGAGGAAACCAGCTGCAGACTTTATTAGTGTCGCCCAGGGTCTGGTGAACAGGACTCAGGATGCATTGAGAACAATCAGAACTGTGTCAGGAGTTCTGGCAGAGCTCAGGTTGGCATGGGATATCTTTCTCAAAATTAAAGACGTAAATGAACTTGGAAGAAAGATAACTGAAATGTCAAAGATGATCCGACAGATAGCTACAAACATGGAGGAGGAAAGGGGCAATTTTGAGAAAGCATTTTCAGATATCAAGGGGTGCGATGAGTTGAAGGAAATTCTGGTTGGTTAATGATCATGCAGAGATCAAATTAATTACTCTGATTTCACTCTCCCTTAAGCCCTGTCCCACTTGGGAAACCTGAACGGAAACCTCTGGAGACTTTGCGCCCCACCCAAGGTTTCCGTGCGGTTCCCGGAGGTTACAGGTGGTTGCCGTGAGGTTGCAGGTAGTGGAAGCGGGTAGGGAGACTGACAAAAACCACTGGGAACTTCCGGGAACTGCACAGAAACCTTGGGTCTCCAGAGGTTTCCGTTCAGGTTTCTTAAGTGGGACAGGTGCATTATTCTTTACAAACTATCCTTCATTATACTTTGCAGCTTCAGTTTTTGTTTCTAATGCTGAAATACATACATTCTCGGCATCCTTTCCAGCTTTCCAAACCTCCCTCCTCTAAGATGTTATGCAAAATGTTCCTCTTTCAACATAAAGTTTGGTGTCTCCATTAAACTGACCCCAGAACATCAGCATCAAGAAAGCCCCCAAAGCAGACTGCTCCTCACAGAACCTGCCACAACAGCACGGTGGCGCTGCAGTAGAGTTGCTGCCTTACATCACCAGGGACCTGACTACGAGTGCTATCTTTACCAAGTTTGTACCTTCTCCCCGTAACCTGTTTGCGTTTACTCCGGGACCTCCAGTTTCCTCCCACACCCCAAGGAAGTACAGGTTTGTAGGTTAATTGGTTTGTTATAAATGCAAAATTGTCCCTAGTGCGTGCAGCATTGTGTTAAAGCCCTGTCCCACGGTACGAGTTCATTCCAAGGCCTCTCCCGAGTTTAAAAAAAATCAAACTCGTGGTAAGCACGGAGAATGAACGTAGCGGGTACGTCAGAGCTCGAGGACGTCTCTTAGCACTAACGGCAGGTACTCGGGAAGACTCACTAACGGCAGGTATGCACGGGAAGACTCGTGAAGAATTTTTTATTATGATGAAAAATGTCCACGAGAGCCTCGAGTACTGACGAGTGGCCATTACCGTAAATGTCCGAGTTCGAATCAGGGCAAACTCGGGAGAACTCTTGGAATGAACTTGTACAGTGGGACTGGGGTTTAAGTGTGCGGGGATCGTAGGGCGGCTTGGACTCAGTGGGCCAAAGGGCCTCTTCTGCTCTGTATCTCTAAACTAAACTAAAATATCTGGGCCGAGGTGCAAAGTGTTTTTGTGGCTAATGAGCTGCTCTGGAATCCACCATAACTGGTGCTTGGACATTGAACATGGAATATAGAACCGTACAGCACAAGGACAGCCCACAATATCAGTGCACAACATGGAGCTGAGTCCATCTCTCATCCACCTGCCCATAACCCATCTTCATCAATTCCCTGCATATCTATGCGCCTGTCCAGAAGTCTCAGATGGTGTATAGACATAGAAACATAGAAAATAGGTGCAGGAGTAGGCCATTCGGCCCTTCGAGCCTGCACCGCCATTCAATATGATCATGGCTGATCATCCAACTCAGTATTCCATACCTGCCTTCTCTCCATACCTCCTGATCCCTTTAGCCACAAGGGCCACATCCAACTCCCTCTTAAATATAGCCAATGAATTGGCCTCAACTACCTTATGTGGCAGAAAATTCCAGAGATTCACCACTCTCTGTGTAAAAAATGATTTTCTCATCTCGGTCCTAAAAGATTTCTCTCTTATCCTTAAACTGTGACCCCTTGCTCTGGACTTACCCAACATCGGGAATAATCTTCCTGCATCTAGTCTGTCCAACCCCTTAAGAATTTTGTAAGTTTCTATAAGATCCCCCTTCAATCTTCTAAATTCTAGCGAGTACAAGCCGAGTCTATCTAGACTTTCTTCATAAGAAAGTCCTGCCATCCCAGGAATCAGTCTGGTGAACCTTCTCTGTACTCCCTCTATGGCAAGAATGTCTTTCCTCAGATTAGAACAAAACTGTACGCAATACTCCAGGTGTGGTCTCACCAAGACCCTGTGTATCTGCATCAACTATCTGATCAAGACCCTTCTTCAGACTGAGAGTCAGGATAGAGGGAAATGAGATATGGAAGGGTACAAAGAACTTGTGTGAAATGTCAAAGAAGATGCTGATCTGGAAAAGTACAATGGCTCATTGTTGGATGAGGGGAAAATGACAAAGAGGCATACAAACAGTAAAATTAATCACGGGGACAGTGAAACTAGTATGATTGTTTTCCCCAAACTTTCAATTGTTCATAATTATAATCATGTATGGACCAGGTACGGGCAGGTGGGACTAGTGCAGCTGGGACATGTTAGCCAGTGTGGCCAAGTTGGGCCAAAGTGCCTGTTTCCATGCTGTATCACTCTATGACTATAACTCTATAAGATGCAGTACATTTATTCAATTTGCTCACCAAAACTGGCATTGTGAACAAGAAATGTGTTTATAAAATACATTTGAGTTACTTGTCTTTAATGCAAAATGTGTCAATGTTTAGTGTATCTAATGATGCATTCATTACCTCAGAACTGTACATTATAGATCATTTTATGAGACATTATCTTATACAGCATTTTTGCTACATGAAATTAATAATTGTAATGCTTTGTGTGATTTATTTCTCCTGTATAAGATGAATTCCTGAAATAAAGAAAGCAATTAGTTATGCAGAATGCTTTTAAAAGACTGAGATTTTTTACATCGGGTGATCAGAGTCTGACTTCTTTGTGTAAATGTTAATTGTTTCTCCCTCTTGGGAAAATGATCAGCTAGATTAAAAAAACAATTGGAAATCATGTTGAAAAGCCACACATGGCTCTCTATCAAAATGTAAACTTCATGCACAGAAACAGGCCACTCTGTCCCACTCATCCATGCTGACCAAGCTGTCTCATCTTAGCCGGTTTCTTTTGCATAAAATGCTGGAGCAACTCAGTGGATCAGACAGCATCTGTGGATAGGGGGACGAGACCATTCTTCAGACTGAGATTCAGGGGAGAGGAAAACGAGAGACATGGAAGGGTAAGGTGAGAAAATGAGAGATCAAAAAGGACAAAGGTCAAGGAAAATGTAGAACAGATCATTGTTTGCTGGGGTAGGGTGACAACGAGGCATTTCCCTCTTGATGGGTAAGTTTGCAATATTGAATAGATGGGGAAAGATTAGTTTATTTTGTTTTTCCGTCCTTATCAGGCAACTGAAGCATCCTATCACCAACAAGAGAGAGCTCCTGACCTACCATCTACCTCATTGAAGTACCTCGAACTATTGAACTCAGACTCACTTTCTGTGTGAAAAAGTGTTTCCTCGTCTCCATTCTAAATGCCTAACCCCTTATTCTTAAACTGTGGCCCCTGGTTCTGAACTCCCCCAACATCGGGAACATGTTTCCTGCCTCTAGCGTGTCCAAACACTTAATAATCTTACATGTTTCAATAAGATACCCTCTCATCCTTCTAAACACCAGAGTGTACAAGCCCAGTCACTCCATTCTCTCAGCAAATGACGGTCCCGCCATCCCGGGAATTAATCTTGTAAACATATGCTGCAATCCCTCAATAGCAAGAAAGCCTTTCCTCAAATTAGGGAACCAAAACTACACACAATACTCTATGTGTGGTCTCACTAGGACCCTATACAACTGCAGTAGGATCTCTTTGCTTCTATACTCAACTCATCTTGTTTTGAAGACCAACATGCCATTCGCTTTCTTCACTGCCTGCTGTACCTTCATGCTTACTTTCATTGACTGATGAACAAAGACCTCCAGATCCCCTTTTGCCAAATTGACACCATTTAGATAATAATCTGCCTTCCTGTTTTTGCTACCAAAGTGGATAACCTCACATTTATCCACATTAAACTGCATCTGCCATGCAAATGCCCACTCACCCAACCTGTCCAAGTCAACCTGCATTCTCATAGCTTCATTCTCACAGTCTGCAAATTTGCTAATGTTACTTTGAATCCCTTCATCTAAATCATTGATGTATATTGTAAATAGAAACATAGAAACATAGAAAATAGGTGCAGGAGTAGGCCATTCGGCCCTTCGAGCCTGCACCGCCATTCAATATGATCATGGCTGTTCATCCAACACAGTATCCTGTAGCTGCTTTCTCTCCATACCCCCTGGTCCCTTTAGCCACAAGGGCCACATCTAACTCCCTCTTAAATATAGCCAATGAACTGGCCTCAACTACCTTCTGCGGGAGAGAATTCCAGAGATTCACCACTCTCTGTGTGAAAAAAGTTTTCCTCATCTCGGTCCTAAATGATTTACCCCTTATCCTTAAACTATGACCCCTAGTTCTGGACTTCTCCAACATCGGGAATAATCTTCCTGCATATAGCCTGCCCAACCCCTTAAGAATTTTGTAAGTTTCTATAAGATCCCCCCTCAATCTTCTAAATTCTAGCGAGTACAAACCGAGTCTATCCAGTCTTTCTTCATATGAAAGTCCTGACATCCCAGGAATCAGTCTGGTGAACCTTCTCTGTACTCCCTCTGCGGTCCCAGCATCGACCCACTACTAGTCACTGCCTGCAGTTCTGAAAGGGACCCTTGAATCCCTACTCTTGGTTTCCTGTTTGACAACCAATTTTCGATCCATGTCAGCACTCTACCCCCAATACCATGCTTTCAGAAAGTCCAGGTACACTACATCCACTGGCTCTCCCTGGTCCATTTTCCTAGTTACATCCTCAAAAAACTCCAGAAGATTAGATAATAATAATTATAATAATAATAATCATAATCATAATAATAATAATAATAATAATAATAATAATAATAATAATAATAATAATAATAATAATAATAATAATAATAATAATAAAAATAATAATAATAATAATTATTATTATTATTATAATTATAAAATATTATTATTATATATTTTATTGTCATTGCACATAAGCTCAACGAGATTTGGTATGCAGCTTCCATCCGATGTCATAACATAAATATAACCATATAACATATAACCATACAACAATTACAGCACGGAAACAGGCCATCTCGGCCCTACAAGTCCGTGCCGAACAATTATTTTCCCCTACTCCCATCTATCTGCGCTCAGACCATAACCCTCCATTCCTTTCCCATCCATATACCTATCCAATTTATTTTTAAATTATAAAATCGAACCTGCCTCCACCACTTCCATTGGAAGCTCATTCCACACAGCTACCACTCTCTGAGTAAAGAAGTTCCCCCCTCATGTTACCCCTAAACTTCTGCCCCTTAATTCTCAAGTCATGTCCTCTTGTTTGAATCTTCCCTACTCTCAATGGGAAAAGCTTGTTCACGTCAACTCTGTCTATCCCTCTCATCATTTTAAAGACCTCTATCGTCCCCCCTTAACCTTCTGCGCTCCAAAGAATAAAGACCTAACTTATTCAACCTTTCTCTGTAACTTAGTTGCTAAAACCCGGGCAACATTCTAGTAAATCTCCTCTGTACTCTCTCTAATTTGTTGACATCCTTCCTATAATTGGGCGACCAAAATTGTACACCATATTCCAGAATTGGTCTGACCAATGCCTTGTACAATTTTAACATTACATCCCAACTTCTATACTCAATGCTCTGATTTATAAAGGCTAGCATACCAAAAGCTGTCTTTACCACACTATCTACATGAGATTCCACCTTCAGGGAACTACGCACAGTTATTCCCAGATCCCTCTTTTCAACTGCATTCCTCAATTCGCTACCATTTACCATGTACGTCCTATTTTGATTTGTCCTGCCAAGATGTAGCACCTCACACTTATCAGCATTAAACTCCATCTGCCATCTTTCAGTCCATTCTTCCAAATGGCCTAAATCTCTCTGTACACTTTGGAAATCTACTTCATTATCCACAACACCACCTATCTCAGTATCATCTGCATACTTACTAATCCAATTTACCACACCTTCATCCAGATCATTGATGTGCATGACAAACAACAGTGGACCCAACACAGATCCCTGAGGCACCCCACTAGTCACCTGCCTCCAACCTGACAAACAGCCATCCACCATTACCCTCTGGCGTCTCCCATTCAGCCACTCTTGCTACTCCACTATTAATACCCAACCATTGAACCTTCTTAACCAACCTTCTATGAGGAAACTTGTCAAAGGCCTTACTGAAGTCCATATATACAACATCCACTGCTTTACCCTCATCAATTTCCCTAGAAACCTCTTCAAAAAATTCAAGAAGATAAGTCAAACATGACCTTCCAGGCACAAATCCATGTTCACTGTTCCTAATCAGACCCTGTTTATCCAGATGCTTATATATATTATCTCTAAGTATCTTTTCCATTAATTTGCCCACCACTGAAGTCAAACTAACAGGTCTATAATTGCTAGGTTTACTCTTAGAACCCTTTTTAAACAATGGAACAACATGCGCAGTAAGCCGATCCTCGGGCACTAGATTAGATTAGATTATTTAATGACCACACAGTCAAGCTGGTGGAATTCAGGTTCAGTACAGGATGTTACAAGGTAGGCTGATTCCCGTCAAACATAACATAAAACACAACATCATACAATATACAGTACATGCATGGGGAGGATATGTGCTGTTATCATAGTGTGTTCAGAATTCGGATTGCGTGTGGGTAAAAACTGTTTTTAAATCGAGATGTCTTGGCGGACAGTGAGCTGTAGCGCCTTCCTGATGGCAGCAGGTGGAAGATGTGGTGAGCTGGGTGGGAGGGATCAGAGATGATTTTCTTCACCCTTGACACAGACCGTTTGTGATGGAGTGATTCTATTGATGGAAGGGGAGTGCTGATGATTTTGGATGCTTTGTTAACTATGCGTTGTAATTTATTACGGGAGTGAGTGTCTAAACTGCTGAACCAGACTGTAATTGATGAAGTGAGCATGCTTTGGATGATGGCTGTGTAGAATTTGATTAGGAGGTGTTTCCTTACTCTAAACTTCTTGAGCTGGCGGAGGAAGAAGAGTCTCTGGTTGGCTTTTTTGTAGATGTGATTTGAATTGATTTTCCATTTGAGGTTATTGCTTATGTGAGTGCCTAGAAATTTGTATGAGTCAGTGGTGGATATGGGTTCGCCTGAGATGAGTAGGGGGGTCTTGGGTTGTGCCTTACGTCTGAAATCAATGATGAGTTCGTGTGTTTTTGATGTGTTGAGTGAGAGGTTATTATCTGTGCACCAAGTGACTGCTTTGTGTGTTTGAGTGCGGTATTCTGTTTCATTATTGTTCGAGATGAGACCTATGATGGTTGTGTCATCTGCGTATTTATAAATTTTAACTGAACTATGATGGGATGTGAATTGGTTTGTGTAGAGTGAGAATAACCAGGGGGACAAGACGCAGCCCTGAGGGGCTCCTGTGCTGAGGTGCAGGGGGTGAGATATTGTGTTATGTATCTTCACCCTCTGTTGTCTGTTCCAAAGGAAGCTGTAGATCCAGTGACAGATGCAGGGGTCGATGTTCATGTCCGTTAATTTATGGAAGAGTTTAACCGGGTTGATGGAGTTAAATGCTGAACTGAAGTCCATGAAAAGGATGCGGGCGTACGTGTTGGCGGTTTCCAGGTGTTGCAGAGTGTGATGAATGGCCAGATTGACTGTGTCTTCCACTGACCTATTGGCTCTGTATGCGAATTGGTGTGGGTCCAAATTGGGAGAAGTGCTGGTTTTGAGGTGAGCAAGAATAATGCGCTCGAATGACTTCATGGCCACAGATGTAAGGGCAATCGGTCTATAGTCATTGAGGCAGGATGATGTGTTGGACTTGGGCACAGGGATGATGGTGGATTGTTTGAAGCACTGGCGCACTGTACATTGGCAGAGGGATGAGTTGAAGATGCCGGTGAATACAGGGGCCAGTTCTGCTGCACAGTGATGAAGCACTGCTGGGCTGATGTTGTCTGGGCCTGCAGATTTATTTTTCTTCTGTCTCCTGAAGGTAGTCCTCACCTCGGCCTCCTGGATGTGGAATGGAGGTGGAGGAAGAGGAGAGGGGGACAATGGTGGAGGGACTGGAGACTGTTCAAACCTGCCATAGAAAGTGTTCAATCTATCTGGGAGTTGATGATCATTATCTGGGATGGGGGTGGATGTCTTTTTGTAGTTGGTCATTTCCTGGAGTTTTTTCCAGACAGTTCTAGTGTTGTTTGTTGATATTTCTTGTTCTAATTTGGTGGCATAATTGTGTTTGGCTTTCCTTATTGTGGACCTTAGTTTATATTTTGCAGCCATGTAGTCCTGCTTGTTTCCAGATTTATATGCAGCATTTTTATCAGTTCTTAATTGTTGAATTTCTTTTGTGAACCAGGGCTTATTGTTATATTGTTTAACAGTTCTTGAAGGGATACAGAGTTGCTCGCAGAATTGGACATATGATGTTACTGTGTCCGTGTAGTCGTGGAGGTCTCCAGCTGCGCGGAAAACTTCCCAATCAGTGCATGCGAAGCAGCTTTGCAGCTTTTCCCGTTTCTAATGACATTTGAAATATATCTATCATAGCCCCGGCTATTTCTACACTAACTTCCCTCAATGTCCTAGGGAATATCCTGTCAGGACCTGGAGACTTATCCACTTTTATATTTTTCAAAAGTGTCAGTACTTCTTCTTCTTTGAATCTCATAGTATCCATAGCTACTATACTTGTTTCCCTTACCTCACATAATTCAATATCCTTCTCCTTGGTGAATACCAAAGAAAATAAATTGTTCTATATCTCCCCGATCTCTTTTGGCTCTGCGGATAGCTGTCCACTCTGTCTCTGTAATGGACCAATTTTAGCCCTTGTTATCCTTTTGCTATTAATATAACTGTAGAAACCCTTTGGATTTACTTTCACCT
The DNA here is from genome assembly GCF_010909765.2 of Amblyraja radiata. Taxonomy (NCBI): domain Eukaryota; kingdom Metazoa; phylum Chordata; class Chondrichthyes; order Rajiformes; family Rajidae; genus Amblyraja; species Amblyraja radiata. The sequence goes on from NC_045956.1 coordinate 178,189,941, forward strand.
TACTTGCAAAGCAACCTCATATCTTCTTTTAGCTTTTCTAATTTCTTTCTTAAGATTCTTTTAACATTCTTTATACTCCTCAAGCACCTCATTCACTACATGCTGTCTATAATTATTGTAGATCACTCTCTTTTTCCAAACCAAGTGTCCAATTTCCCATGAAAACCATGGCTCTTTCCAATTTTTACTATTTCCTTTCAACCGAACAGGGACATAAAGATTCTGTACTCTTAAAATTTCCCCTTTAAATGTCCTCCATTTCTCTTCTACATCCTTCCCATAAAACAAAATGTCCCAATTCACTCCTTTTAAATCCTTTCGCATCTCATCAAAGTTAGCCTTTCTCCAATCAAAAATCTCAACCCTAGGTCCAGTTCTGACCCTCTCCATAATTATATTGAAACTAATGGTATTGTGATCACTGGACCCGAAGTGCTCCCCAACGCATACCTCCGCCACCTGACCTGTCTCATTTCCAAACAGGAGGTCCAGCACTGCCCCTTCTCTAGTAGCAACCTCTATGTATTGCTGCAAAAAACTATCCTGCACACATTTTACAAACTCCAAACCATCCAGCCCATTTACAGAATGTGTTTCCCAGCTAATAAAATTTAGATTTAGATACCCCGAGAACATGGATTGTAAAAAGAACAGTGAAATAGTCAAAACAGTTCAAACAGACTAAAGTCCAGATGTGTCTGTGCGCCGTGACCATCTGAGGGAGACAGTCCATGGGGGATGGGGGGCACTCAGCAGGGCCGGTTCAGAACCGCTATAGCTCTGGGAATAAAGCTGTTCCTTAGTCTGGAGGTTCGGGCGTAGAAGGCCTTGTAACGTCTGCCGGAGGGAAGTAGTTCGAACGGTCCATTCCAAGGGTGTGAGCATCTATGGATGCTGATGGCCTTCCTGAGGTACCGTGTGTGATAGATGCCCTCCAAGGCTGGTAGCTGTGTCCTAATAATCTTCTGCGCTCTGTGAACGACGCGCTGAAGAGCTCTCCTCTCCGCCTCTGTGCAGCTGAGATACCACACAGAGATGCCATACGTTAATATGCTCTCTGTGGTGCAGCGGTAGAAGGTTGTAAGCAGTTGTTGGGGCAGACCAGTCTTTTTTAAATGTCCGCAGGAAGAACAGTCGTTGCTGTGCCTTCTTGACCAGCGCAGCGGTGTTGGTGGACCATGTGAGGTCCTCTGAAATGTGAGTGCCCAGAAACTTAAAGCTGGACACTCTCTCCACACTGTCCCCGTAGATGGAGATTGGGGCATATTCTCCAATATGTGACCTCCTGAAGTCAATAATCAGCTTCTTGGAGGTGTTTAGTGACAAATTGTTAAGTGCGCACCAGTCTGCCAGGTTCTGCACCTCAACTCTGTACTTTGTTTCATCACCGTTGGTGATCAGCCCAATCACTGTTGTGTCATCTGCAAACTTGACGATGGTGTTGGTGTCGAATGCAGGAACACAGTCATGTGTGAAGAGGGAGTAGAGCATGGGGCTCAGTACACAGCCCTGTGGTGTGCCGGTGCTCAGGGTGATAGTGGAGGACAGGTGCAGGCCCAGTCTCACTGCCTGCGGTCGCTCCGTCAGCAAATTCATGATCTAATCGCATATCGGCGAGCTGAGGCCTAGCTGGTGGAGTTTGGTGGTGAGCTTGGTGGGGATGACCTGAATGCAGAGCTATAGTCAATGAAGAGCATCCTCACGTACATTCCCTGTCTATCCAGGTGAGTCAGGACAGTGTGAAGAGCCAGAGAGATGGCATCCTCTGTTGATCTATTTGCCCTGTATGCAAATTGATGATAGTCCAGTGAGGCTGGGATGCTGGATTTGATGTGGGAGAGGACCAGCCTTTCGAAGCACTTCATTGGTATTGGAGTTAGGGCAACCGGGCGGTTGTTATTCAGCTTGGTGACTTTAGACTTTTTCGGCACTGGCACTATGGTAGCTGTTTTCAGGCACTTGGGGACCGTTGCCAGAGATAGAGACAGATTACAGATTCTCGTGAATACCTCCGCCAACTGTACAGCACAGTCCTTTAGTACCCTTCCCTGGACTCCATCCGGGCCTGCAGCCTTGCGTGGATTGATCCTACGCGGAGCGCACTGTACCTCCTGAGTGCTCAGTGATAAGGCCTGCCCCTCCGCCATGGTCAGGGTTATTCCACTCCTGGTGGTGTTGCCAGTTTCGAAGTGGGCAAGGAAGGTGTTTAGTTTGTTGGCCAGTGTGATATCACTGTGGGGGCCGATAGTTTCACGTCAGTGTCCGCCAGGGGTGGAATGTAGACGGCTGTGACGATCACTGAGCCGAACTCCTGTGGAAGGTAGAATGGGCGGCATGAGATCGTCAGGTGCTCCAGGTCCGGCGAGCAGGAACGGGAAAGCATCTTGATATTTCCAGGGTTGCATCAGTTGTTATTGGTCATAGATACATAGAAAATAGGTGCAGGAGTAGGCCATTCGGCCCTTCGAGCCTGCACCGCCATTCAATATGATCATGGCTGATCATCCAACTCAGTATCCCGTACCTGCCTTCTCTCCATACCCCCTGATCCCTTTAGCCACAAGGGCCACATCTAACTCCCTCTTAAATATAGCCAATGAACTGGCCTCAACTACCCTCTGTGGCAGAGAGTTCCAGAGATTCACCACTCTCTGTGTGAAAAAGTTTCTTCTCATCTCGGTCCTAAAGGATTTCCCCCTTATCCTTAAGCTGTGACCAGGGCCGGTGCTAGGAATTGCGGGGCCCAATTAGAAAACTGATGGCGGGGCCCCTACTCTCAGGGCCGGCCTTAGGGGGTGCGGGGCCCAATTGGGAACAATTTTGGTGAACCCCAGATTCCCAGCCAAGGTGTGTCAGCCCAGTTATTTAGTATATATTATGAAATTGTACACTAGGGTGTGATGGATTCTACACTGTGTGAATCTCTCCCGCTCGCTCCCGTTTGACTGTCAGTAGCTCCGCTGCTTCCAACCTTTACCGTAGCAGCTAATTACCATTAAACTGCATTATGTGATTGGACACAATGCCCTTGGAGACAGCGGCTGATTGGACGGGAGGAGAGCTATATGTGATTGGACGGGAATTTTAAAGCAAGCTGGTTGGTGATTGGATGCAACCCCCTTAGAGACAACGATTGATTGGCCGCCAAACAAAATTGTCAAATCTGTAACAAAAATCGCGGGTCGGTGCGAACTCAGTGGATCTGGTTGTATCTCCAAACTAATCTGGTTGTATCTCCAAACTAATCTGGTTGTATCTCCAAACTAATCTGGTTGTATCAACCAGACTATCTGGTTGTATCTCCAAACTAATCTGGTTGTATCTCCAAACTAATCTGGTTGTATCAACCAGACTATCTGGTTGTATCTCCAAACTAATCTGGTTGTATCTCCAAACTAATCTGGTTGTATCAACCAGACTATCTGGTTGTATCTCCAAACTAATCTGGTTGTATCTCCAAACTAATCTGGTTGTATCAACCAGACTATCTGGTTGTATCTCCAAACTAATCTGGTTGTATCTCCAAACTAATCTGGTTGTATCAACCAGACTATCTGGTTGTATCTCCAAACTAATCTGGTTGTATCTCCAAACTAATCTGGTTGTATCAACCAGACTATCTGGTTGTATCTCCAAACTAATCTGGTTGTATCTCCAAACTAATCTGGTTGTATCAACCAGTCTATCTGGTTCTATCTCCAAACTAAACAGTATAACATGCAGGTACATTCATTTAAAATTCAGTGATTATTTCACATGATTTCTCACTGTGTAAAGCTCAATATCTGACCAATTTCTGTTTAACACGTTTGGTCTGCCGTGAGCATTTTTCTCTCCCAAAATAGTTCACATCTAGCAAACCGATCAACGAACCAGACAGCAGTTGGACGCAGTCATAGAAACATAGACAATAGGGGCAGGAGTAGACCATTTGGCCCTTCGAGCCTGCACAGCCATTCAATATGATCATGGTTGATCATCCAACTCAGTATCCTGTACCTGCCTTCTCTCCATACCCCCTGATTCCTTTAGCCACAAGGGCCACATCTAACTCCCTCTTAAATATAGCCAACGAACTGGCCTCAACTACATTCTGTGCCAGAGAATTCCAGAGATTCACCACTCTCTGTGTAAAAAATGTTTTTCTCATCTCAGTCCTAAAAGATTTCCCCTTTATCCTTAAACTGTGACCCCTTGTTCTGGACTTCCCCAACATCGGGAACAATCTTCCTGCATCTAGCCTGTCCAACTCCTTAAGAATTTTGTAAGTTTCTATAAGATCCCCCTCAATCTTCTAAATTTTAGCGAGTGCAAGCCGAGTCTATCCAGTCTTTCTTCATATGAAAGTCCTGACATCCCAGGAATCAGTCTGGTGAACCTTCTCTGTACTCCCTCTATGGCAAGAATGTCTTTCTTCAGATTAGGAGACCAAAACTGTACGCAATACTCCTGGTGCGGTCTCACCAAGACCCTGTACAACTGCAGTAGAACCTCCCTGCTCCTATACTCAAATCATTTTGCTATGAATGCTAACATACCATTCGCTTTCTTCACTGCCTGCTGCACCTGCATGCCTACTTTCAATGACTGGTGTACCATGACACCCAGGTCTCGTTGCATCTCCCCTTTGCCTAATCGGCCACCATTCAGATAAAAGTCTACTTTCCTGTTTTTGCCACCAAAGTGGGTAACCTCACATTTATCCACATTATACTGCATCTGCCATGCATTTGCCCACTCACCCAGCCTATACAAGTCACCTTGTAGCCTCCTAGTTTAGAGGGGTTTAAACGGTTTAGAGATGTTTAGAGGGCTTCAGATAGGTTTAGAAGTGTTCAGAAGTGTTGTAGAGGGAAATAGGGGGGGGGGGGATAGACGGGGTTTAGAGGTGTTCAGAGGGTCCCAGAGGGGTTTAGAGACGTTATAAGCCCCCCGTGAGAAATTGTATTTCTCTGAAATTGAAGATAGACATAATGCTGGAGTAACTCAGCAGGACAGGCAGCGCAGCGACTCTGGAGAGAAGATCCTTCTTCAGACTGAATTGAACTCTCGTCGGTGAGAGTACTTGTGATTGTCTGAAGACGGGTCTCGACCAGAAACGCAACCCTCTCCCCAGAGCCCATGCCCGTCCCGCTGAGCCACCTTCAACTTCAGAGCCAAACAAAAAACACAGAGTGCTGGAGGAACTCAGCGGTCAAGGCGGCTGCCTCACCCGCTGGGTTTCTCCAGCATTTTTGTCTACCGCTAAACGTCAATGATTCCGGGAATGCTGAGGAGACAGGGTGATAGAGAGGGAGTGGGAGAGCTAGAGAGAGACGAGATGGTGAGCGGGAGAGAGAGAAGGAGGGAGAGAGAGAGCAAAGCACAGAGAGACACAACGTGGGTCGGTAGGTGAATGACTAACCTGCCCACCAGGAAGAAGCCCCTTCTCGCGGTCCGGGGCCCTCACTCATGATGGTGAGTTTAAAGAAATTCTCAATGTGTCATCGATCTACATTCCTCAGTAAATGTAATTGTGTTTTAAACAAGTATTTATGACGCCGCGTGAATTTTATACAAAGGAACACGGCGTCATTAATACTCATTCAAAACACAATAACATTTACTGAGGAATGTGGATGGATGCAGATTGATATAACAACTTGTTAACAACTTCATGTTAAGAAGTGCTAACAGTACTAGTTAACAAATCGTTTGTGTCTGATTAGTGCGGGGCCCCCATTAGGCGCGGGGCCCAATTGGGGGCAATCGGTCAAATCGGCTTAAAACCGGCCCTGGCTGTGACCCCTTGTCCTGGACTTCCCCAACATCGGGAACAATCTTCCTGCATCTAGCCTGTCCAACCCCATAAGAATTTTGTACGTTTCTATAAGATCCCCTCTCAATCTCCTAAATTCTAGCGAATATAAGCCAAGTCTATCCAGTCTTTCTTCATATGAAAGTCCTGACATCCCAGGAATCAGTCTGGTGAACCTTCTCTGCACTCCCTCTATGGCTATAATGTCCTTCCTCAGATTTGGAGACCAAAACTGTACGCAATACTCCAGGTGTGGTCTCACCAAGACCCTGTACAACTGCAGTAGAACCTCCCTGCTCCTATACTCAAATCCTTTTGCTATGAAAGCTAACATACCTTTCGCTTTCTTCACTGCCTGCTGCACCTGCATGCCTACTTTCAATGACTGGTGTACCATGACACCCAGGTCTCGCTGCATCTCCCCTTTTCCTAATCGGCCACCATTTAGATAATACAGTCATGAAGCAGACTCCTCCACTCTTGGATTTCCCCGATGCTTCTGTTCTGTCAGCACGGTGGACAGTGAAGGACTCGGTTGGGCAGATTACCTGATCCGGCACCAGCGAGGTCAGCCATGTTTCAGTCAGGCAGAGGATGTTGCAGTCCCTTATGTCCCGCTGGAATCTGACCCTCGCCCTGAGGTCATCCAGCTTGTTTTCCAAGGACTGGACGTTCGCCAGAAGAATTCTGGACAGAGGGGGACGAAAGGCTTGGGCTCTCAGCCCATTCCGAATACCCCCCCGCTTCCCTCGATATTTTTTGCAGGTTTTCCTTGTAGCCGAGCTCCCATTGTTGTTGCAGCTTCTGATGATCTCTGCTGGATCAGTAAGCACAGAATTTAAAAACTCTCCGTTTGCCCTAGAGTTTAGATTTAAGAAGGTTTCCCTGCATACTTTGTTAGTTCTAGGGAGTTAGAACTTAGAAATAAGTTAAAAATGAACATGAAAGTTAAAATCACACATAATTTTCGCAGAGCTGCCACAACGGCGACTGGACAGGGCCGCGCCATTTTTAAATTTGTTTTTGTTAATTTTATCTTGATATGAAATTAAACTACTTGTCGTTATTCTTATAGCTACCACCCTAGTTGTGTATGGGGCCGCTAAGATCAAAGATATCGGCAGGGTAACGCTGCAGTGCCACCTTGAGGACAGTCATATACACTACCGTTTTACATTGTCCAGGAGGGTGTGGTCCCACTGTTAGGATGTTGTGCATGCAAAGAAATGGGGCTGGTCTTGTTCAGCAAGGTCGTTCACCAGTTGACCCCGGCTAAAGATGTCACTTCACACCATATTCATGCGGAATACAGTGATCTCTTCACCTACAAGCTTGGAAAGCTACCAGTAACCTATTCAATAACACTGGACCCTGTTGTGAGACCCGTTGCTCTTCTGCACATAGAATTCCCGTGGCTATGCAGGACCGGGTCAAAGCCGAACTGTACAGAATGTTGGCATTGGGTGTCATCACACCTGTTACGGAGCCAATTGTCATCTATTGTTGCAACTAACAAAAAGAACAACCAAGTGATCCGAATATGCATCAATCCGAGGGACCTGAACCTTGCTCTGAAAAGACCACACCACCTGCTGCGCACGGTGGAAGAGGTAGCTGCCCACATGTCTAACGCAACGATATTTTCTGTTTTGATGCCAAGAGTTCTTTCTGACAGATTCCACTCGACAATAAATCGTTAATGCTCACCACCTTCAGCACTTCTTTTGGCGGCTATAGAATCCTATGGATGCCGTTTGGAATCAATTCGGCCAGTGAGTTGTTTCAGCGTAACATGGAACAGATCTTCAAAGGCTTTCTCCGCGCGATCATAGAGAAGGCTTAGGAAGTTTGGCATAGAAACATAGAAAATAGGTGCAGGTGTAGGCCATTCGGCCCTTCAAGCCTGCACCGCCATTCAATATGATCATGGCTGATCATCCAACTCAGTATCCTGTACCTGCCTTCTCTCCATACCTCCTGATCCCTTTAGCCACAAGGGCCACATCTAACTCCCTCTTAAATATAGCCAATGAACTGGCCTCAACTACCTTCTGTGGCAGAGAATGCCAGAGATTCACCACTCTGTGTAAAAAATGTTTTTCTCATCTCGTTCCTAAAAGATTTCTCCCTTATCCTTAAACTGTGACCCCTTGTTCTGGACTTCCCCAACATCGTTGATGACATTATCATTGCGGGCAATCGTTGAGGAACGCGACGCCAACTTAAGAAAAGTGTTTGACCGTGCCAGGAAGATGCACCTGAAGCTTAATCCCCTCGAGTGCAAGTTCCGAGTGAATCAGATCAGCTATGTGGGACATAGTCTTACTAGCGAAAGACTCAAAGCTGATTCTTCCAAAACGACGGCTATCAGTGAGATGACAGCGCCAGCTGATGTCACCGCTCTGCAAAGATTTCTTGGAATCGTCGACAACCTTGGAAAATTTATTCCCAATTTCAGCCACCTGTCGGCTCCCTTGTGACAGCTTACTCACAGGGACACTGCCTGGACGTGGCATATGCAGCAGCAACATGCCTTGGAGGTACTCAAACGACATATGTCTTGTCCACCTGATCTGTAATACTTTGATGTCAATAAGTCAGTTATACTTACCTGCGATGCTTTACAGTACGTACTTGCAGGAAGGACAATGACGGACACTGAAACTAGACATGCACAAATCAAAAAAGAGCTGTTGGCAGTGGTTTATGGTAAGATTGGCAGCTATATTGGTACAAAACCATTATAGGGCACACCTTCAAATCACCGCAAAACTCACATGAAGGTACGCAGCAGCGTTGTGCTGCTTCAGGCTGCCTACCGTGGAATGTTTGTTCGAAAGCAATTGCAGGGCATGCACAAATCTGCCAAGGTCATACAGATTTATTATCAGATGCATAAACAGCGTCAGTATTTTAAGAAAATACGCTGGTCTGCCATTGCTGTACAGCAACGATACAGAGCATGCCAGATAAGAAATGTCCAAGTGAGACAGTATAATAGTTTGAGAAAAGCAGTGGTTTGTATTCAGTCCTTCAGGATTAAAGCCAGAGAATTGGTAGGGGAAATCAAGGCAGCACGCCATATTAAGGCAAAATAGGGCATTCCCAGTTTGTGCAATATCAGCCGATGAGGGATGCAACTATTACCATTCAGGCTACCTACAAGAGTATGGTGGTTAGGCAGAGGGTTAAGCAAAAGAGAGCTACTGTAAAAGTGCAGTCAGTACTCCGTAGGAGTTGGTATCGGAAAGACTTAAGAAGACAAATAAAGGCACAACAGAAAAGGCCTAAACGATACAAAAGGCTTAAACGATATAGGAAAGACTTCCTCAAACTGAAATATAGAACAATTGTAGTGCAGTCTCACTACCGTGCTTATGAATCAAGAAAACTAAGCAGAGCACAGATCAAAGCCACTGTTGTATTACAAAGACAATATAGATCTTACTTGATGAAGAACCAGAAATGTGACTCAAGTGAACAACAGAAAAGGCTTAAACTATACAAAAGGATTAAATGATATAGGAAAGCCAGTGTTGTATTGCAAAGACAGTATAGATCCTACTTCTTGATAAAGAACCAGATAGGTGACTTAAGAAGACAAATAGATGAACACCAGAAAAGGCTTAAATGACACAAAGAAAGGTTAAATAAATGTGTGACAATGAGAAGAAAGCTCCTAATAGAAAAGTCTAAAGAAGAGAGGCTTGTCGGTCAAGACAAAAGTATGCAGGACCGATTGCAATTAGGACACTTCAGTATAGTCCAGCATGGTGCTTCCTTCACGGAGCAATGGACAAATGGTTATGCATTGCAGAATCTCATGAAACACCAAGAGCAGAGAAATAAGCAGAGAATGGGAATTGAACAACAGAGGAAGCTGTTAGAAAATGAAAACTTGCAGCCATGGGTCAGATCCCACCTACAAAGAGGAAAACAAAACAAATACATGAACCAGAAAATAATAACTCATAAAGCAAGGGGTAATGAATTTGGTTTAAGTATAATACCATTGTGCAACAGTATATTATTCAATGATATGTGGGAAGAGCATATACCGTACAGGTGAAATGGACTTAAAAGGGGAGGAGTGCGGTGTATGTAATAGAAATAGTGTTACCTGCCTCCAAGTTAAAGGGGGAGGAGGGTTAGGTATGTGATAATTAGCATATGTAATTAGTGGCAAGAGAGAGAGAGCCGCAAGAGAGCGAGAGAGCGGCGAGAGAGAGTGGCAAGAGAGAGAGAGCGGCGAGAGAGAGTGGCAAGAGAGAGAGAGCGGCGAGAGAGAGAGAGAGTGGTGAGAGACAGAGAGTAGCGAGAGAGAGAGAGAGAGTGGCAAGAGAGAGAGAGAGAGTGGCTGCCGTACAGATACAAAATTAATGGCCATGAAAATACTGTTTTTTCCCTCAAATCAACCCATGGGCCGGAGTGGACCCCTGGTTTAGATTATTGTCACCTGTACTGAGGTACAGTGAAAAGGTTTTGTTACGTGCTAACCACTCAGCCAAAAGACAATACATGGTTGCAATCCAGCCATTCATGGTGTACAGATATATGATTAGGGAATAAGGGGATAAAGGGCGGCATGGTGGCACAGCGGTAGGGTTGTTGCCATGTAGTGCTTGTAGCACCAAGACTATGGGTGTTGTCTGTACGGAGTTTGTACTTTCTCCCCGTGCCCTCCGTGGGTTTTCTCCAAGATCTTCAGTTTCCTCCCACACTCCAAAGACATACATGTGCAGCAATGGGCCTGTCCCACTTAGGCAACTTTTTAGGCTACCGCAGGAGACTATGCGGTCGCCACATGTTTGCGGGTGGTTGCCGGGAAGTCGCCTTCATGGCCGTGAAGAGTTCCCGCAATCTGGGAACTAGTCACGGCCTCATTATTTTCACCACAAGTTTTTCAAACTGTTGCAAAATTAGCAGCGACTAGAATGAAGCCGGAATGGAGAGTAATTCTCGTGCCTTAGGTGCAGTGGTCGGGCATCGCCAGGAAGTCGTAGGTTGTCCTAGGTTCTCGTAGGTTGTACCCCCCTCATTTTAAGGACTTACATGACCCTTCCCATACCCTGTGCTGTCACCATCTTAATTACAACGCCAACCTTCCTGTTCATCGCGGTGTGTGTCTGTATCACATTGGCTTTGCATCGTGTGAATTTCACTCAGACAGCGCTCCCCCCACTTGCCCTGTTTCCCGCCTGCATAACGGGCTGGTGAAACATAGAAACATAGAAACATAGAAAATAGGTGCCGGAGTAGGCCATTTGGCCCTTCGAGCCTGCACCGCCATTCAACATGATCATGGCTGATCATTCAACTCAGTATCCTGTACCTGCCTTCTCTCCATACCCCCTGATCCCTTTAGCCACAAGGGTCACATCTAACTCCCTCTTAAATATAGCCAATGAACTGGCCTCAACTACCTTCTGTGGCAGAGAATTCCAGAGATTCACCACTCTCTGTGTGAAAAATGTTTTTCTCATCTCAGTCCTAAAAGATTTCCCCCTTATCCTTAAACTGTGACCCCTTGTTCTGGACTTCCCCAACATCAGGAACAATCTTCCTGCATCTAGCCTGTCCAACCCCTTAAGAATTTTGTAAGTTTCTATAAGATCCTCCCTCAATCTTCTAAATTCTAGCGAGTACAAGCCGAGTTTATCCAGTCTTTCTTCATATGAAAGTCCTGGCATCCCAGGAATCAGTCTGGTGAAGCTTATCTGTACTCCCTCTATGGCAAGAATGTCTTTCCTCAGATTTGGAGACCAAAACTGGACGCAATACTCCAGGTGTGGTCTCACCAAGACCCTGCACAACTGCAGTAGAACTGCCCTGCTCCTATACTCAAATCCTTTTGCTATGAATGCTAACATACCATTCGCTTTCTTCACTGCCTGCTGCACCTGCATGCCTACTTTCAATGACTGGTGTAGCATGACACCCAGGTCTCGTTGCATCTACCCTTTTCCTAATCGGCCACCATTTAGATAATTGTCTACTTTCCTGTTTTTGCCACCAAAGTGGATAATCTCACATTTATCCACATTATACTGCATCTGCCAGGCATTTGCCCACTCACCCAGCTTATCCAAGTCACCTTGCAGCCTCCTAGCATCCTCCTCACAGCTAACACTGCCCCCCAGCTTCGTGTCATCCGCAAACTTGGAGCTGTTGCATTCAATTCCCTCATCCAAATCATTAATATATATTGTAAATACCTGGAGTCCCAGCACTGAGCCTTGCGGTACCCCACTAGCCACTGACTGCCATTCTGAAAAGGACCCGTTTACTCCTACTCTTTGCTTCCTGTTTGCCAGACAGTTCTCTATCCACATCAATACTGAACCCCTAATACCGTGTGCTTTAAGTTTGTATACTAATCTCTTATGCGGGACCTTGTCGAAAGCCTTTTGAAAGTCCAGATATAAGCATCTGGATAAATAGGGTCTGATTAGGAACAGTCAACATGGATTTGTGCCTGGAAGGTCATGTTTGACTAATCTTCTTGAATTTTTTGACGAGGTTACTCGGGAAATTGATGAGGATAAAGCAGTGGATGTTGTATATATGGACTTCAGTAAGGCCTTTAACAAGGTTCCTCACGGAAGGTTGGTTAAGAAGGTTCAATGGTTGGGTATTAATGGTGGAGTAGCAAGATGGATTCCACAGTTGCTGAATAGGAGATGCCAGAGAGTAATGGTGGATGGTTGTTTGTCAGGTTGGAGGCCAGTGACTAGTGGGGTGCTACAGGGATCTGTGTTGGGTCCACTGTTGTTTGTCATGTACATCAATGATCTGGATGATGGTGTGATAAATTGGATTAGTAAGTATGCAGATGATACTAAGATAGGTGGGGTTGTGGATAATGAAGTAGATTTTCAAAGTCTACAGATTTATGCCAGTTGGAAGAGTGGGCTGAAAGATGGCAGATGGAGTTTAATGCTGATAAGTGTGAGGTGCTACATCTTGGCAGGACAAATCAAAATAGGACGTACATGGTAAATGGTAGGGAATTGAAGAATGCAGGTGAACAGAGGGATCTGGGAATAACTGTGCACAGTTCCCTGAAAGTGGAATCTCATGTAGATAGGGTGGTAAAGAAAGCTTTTGGTGTGCTGGCCTTTATAAATCAGAGCATTGAGTATGGAAGTTGGGATGTAATGTTAAAATTGTACAAGGCATGGGTGAGGCCAATTTTGGAGTATGGTGTACAATTTTGGTCGTCTAATTATAGGCAGGATGTCAACAAAATAGAGAGAGTACAGAGGGGATTTACTAGAATGTTGCCTGGGTTTCAGCAACTAAGTTACAGAGAAAGGTTGAACAAGTTAGGGCTTTATTCTTTGGAGCGCAGAAGGTTAAGGGGGGACTTGATAGAGGTCTTTAAAATGATGAGAAGGATAGACAGAGTTGACGTGGATAAGCTTTTCCCACTGAGAGTAGGGAAGATTCAAACAAGGGGACATGACTTGAGAATTAAGGGACAGAAGTTTAGGGGTAACATGAGGGGGAACTTCTTTACTCAGAGAGTGGTGGCTGTGTGGAATGAGCTTCCAGTGAAGGTGGTGGAGGCAGGTTCGTTTTTATCATTTAAAAATAAATTGGATAGTTATATGGACGGGAAAGGAATGGAGGGTTATGGTCTGAACGCAGGTGCATGGGACTAGGGGAGAATACGTATTCGGCACGGAATAGAAGGGTCGAGATGGCCTGTTTCCGTGCTGTAATTGTTATATGGTTATATGGTTATAACACATCCACTGGTTCTCCCTTATCCACTCTACTAGTTACATCCTCGAAAAATTCTATAAGATTCGTCAGACATGATTTACCTTTTATAAATCCCTGCTCACTTTGTCCAATGAGTTAACCACTTTACAAATGTGCTGCTATCCCATCTTTAATAACTGATTCTAGCAGTTTCCACACTACCGATGTTAGACTAACTGATCTGTAATAGTAAGGTTAAACGAGAACTTACCAGTTTGAAGTTTGATCTGTATTTTATGAGGAGGAACGTTGAGGGAATACGTGAAGAACCCGCTTCCAACGCATGCGTGTCATTCTTCAAAGCAGCGGTGTGAGGTCACAGAAACTATAATGACCTAACATAGTAAGATTATCAAAGAGATACCAGTTTTTGATATGATCATAGGAGGGTGGGAGCGGAGGGCACGTATTCCCTCAACGTTCCTCCTCATAAAATACAGA
>NC_045956.1:178204145-178337136 GCF_010909765.2 Amblyraja radiata
TGATTTTGGGGGCATTGAGGCAGCTGTAAGTGTGCGTGGGGTAACTACAGCCTGTCCCATGGACGGAGCAAGAAACATAGAAACATAGAAAATAGGTGTAGGAGTAGGCCATTCGGCCTTTCGAGCCTGCACCGCCATTCAATATGATCATGGCTGATCATCCAACTCAGTATCCTGTACCTGCCTTCTCTCCATACCACATGATCCCTTTAGCCACAAGGGCCACATCTAACTCCCTCTTAAATATAGCCAATAAACTGGCCTCAACTACCTTCTGTGGCAGAGAATTCCAGAGATTCACCACTCACTGTGAGAAAAATGTCTTTCTCATCTCAGTCCTAAAAGATTTCCCCCTTATCCTTAAACTGTGACCCATTGTTCTGAACTTCCCCAACATCGGGAACAATCTTCCTGCATCTAGCCTGTCCAACCCCTTAAGAATTTTGTAAGTTTCTATAAGATCCCCCCTCAATCTTCTTTAATTCTAGCGAGTACAAACCGAGTCTATCCAGTCTTGCTTCATATGAAAGTCCTGACATCCCAGGAATCAGTCTGGTGAACCTTCTCTGTATTCCCTCTATGGCAAGAATGTCTTTCCTCAGATTTGGGGAACAAAACTGTACGCAATATTCCAGGTGTGGTCTCACCAAGAACCTATACAACTGCAGTAGAACCTCCCTGCTTCTATACTCAAATCCTTTTGCTATGAATGCTAACATACCATTCGCTTTCTTCACTGCATGCCTACTATCAATGACTGGTGTACCATGACACCCAGGTCTCGTTGCATCTCCCCTTATCCTAATCGGCCACCATTCAGATAATAGTCTACTTTCCTGTTTTTGCCATCAAAGTGGGGGGATGATTTTTTTTGTCTAACTGTAGTGTTGTAGGTCTGTGTCCAAGATGGCTGCCGTGAAGAGAGAGTGGACGCTGGCACGATTTGGTTGCCGCTGCTCTCTCTTCACACTGTGTTTTTGATTTTCTGTTTTTGGATTGAATTCTGTTTTTAATTTGTGTCATTGTGATGTCTTTAATTACTTGTTTTACTCCGATTATATGTTTTTATTCCGATTACTATGTAAGGTGTCCTTGAGATGTATGAAAGGCGCCCATTAAATAAAATTTATTATTATTATTAAAGTGGATAACCTCACATGTATCCACATTATACTGCATCTGCCATGCATATGCCCACTCACCCAGCCTATCCAATTACCTTGCAGCCTCCTAGCATCCTCCTCACAGCTAACACTGCCCCCCAGCTTCGTGTCAACCGCAAACTTGGAGATGATGCATTCAATTCCCTCGTCCAAATCATTAATATATATTGTAAATAGCTGGGATCCCAGCACTGAGCCTTGCGGTACCCCACTAGTCACTGCCTGCCATTCTGAAAAGGACCCGTTTACTCCTACTCTTTGCTCTCGTGTCTGCCTGCCAATTCGCTATCCACATCAATACTGAATCCCCAATACTGTGTGCTTTAAGTTTGTATACTAATCTCTTATGTGTTACCTTGCCGCAAGCCTTCTGAAAGTCCAGATATATAACGCATCCACTAGTTCTCCCTTATCCACTCTACTAGTTACATCCTCGAAAAATTCTATAAGATTCGTCAGACATGATTTACCTTTCGTAAATCCATGCTGACTTTGATTTCACCACTTTCCAATGTGCTGCTATCCCATCTTTAATAACTGACTAGTAGTTTCCCCACTACCGATGTTAGACTTCAGACCCGTCTGAAAAAGGCTTTCGGCCCGAAACGTTGCCTATTTCCTTCGCTCCATAGATGCTGCTGCACCCGCAGAGTTTCTCCAGCTTTTTTGTGTACCACCGATGTTAGACTAACTGGTCTGTAATTCCCCGTTTTCTCTCTCCCTCCCTTTTTAAAAAGTGGGGTTACATTAGCTACCCTCCAATCCTCAGGAACTACTCCAGAATCTAAAGAATTTTGAAAAATTATCACTAATGCATCCACTATTTCTGCGGCTACTTCCTTAAATATTCTGGGATGCAGCCTATCTGGCTCAGGGAATTTATCGGCCATTAATCCATTCAATTTACCTAACACCACTTCCCGGCTCACCAATTCGGCCCTTCGAGCCTGCACCGCCATTCAATATGATCATGGCTGATCATCCAACACAGTATCCTGTACCTGCCTTCTCTTCATACCCCCTGATCCCTTTAGCCACAAGGGCCACATCTAACTCCCTCTTAAATATAACCAATGAACCGGCTTCAACTACCTTCTGTGGCAGAGAATTAGAGCGATTCACCACTCTGTGTGAAAAATGTTGTTCTCATCTCGGTCCTAAAAGATGTCCCCTTATCCTTAAACTGTGACCCCTTGTTCTGGACTTCACCAACATCGGTAACAATCTTCCTGCATCTAGCCTGTCCAACCCCTTAAGAATGTTGTAAGTTTCTCTTACGCAATTATGTTGAAAAGTAGCCCTTTTTGATTTTTGCCCTGGATTTGTCTGCCTGCCACTTTTACTTTTCACCTTGCTACCTATTGCTTCTACCCTCATTTTACACCCCTTTGTCTCTATGCTCACACATTTAAGAAACCCACCACCACTTATTCTCTGTTTATTATATTTTTCTTCTTTCTCCCTTACATGTTGGCCCTGGGTACTTCCCTTCTCTGCCTCCTGCCTCACACACTGTCTACTAGCTTTCTCTATTTGAGTCCTCCCCCCAACTGTTCTAGTTTAAAGTCTCTCCAGTAGCCTTTGCAAATCTCCCCACCAGGATATTGGTCCCCCTCGGGTTCAAGTGCAACCCGTCCTTTTTGTAAAGGTCACACCTTCCCCAAAAGAGGTCCCAATGATCCAGAAACTTGAATCCCTGCCCACTGCACCAGTCCCTCAGCCACGCATTTATCCTCCACCTCTCTCCATTCCTACTCTGACCGTCGCGTGGCACAGGCAGTAATTCTGAGATTATTACCTTTGCGGTCCTTCTCCTTAACTCTCTTCCTAACTCCCTAAATTCTCCTTTCAGGACCTCTTCTCTTTTTCTACCTATGTCATTGGTACTTATATGTATCACGACCTCAGGCTCATCTCCCTCCCATTTCAGGATATCTAGGACACGTTCAGACACATCCCAAGCCCTGGCACCAAGGAGAGCATCGGGTCTCCTGACTGCGTCCACAGAATCTCCTATCTGACCCCCTAACTATAGAGTCCCCTATTACTATTGCCCTCCTCTTCTTTTCCCTACCCTTGTGAGCAACAGGACCGGTCCCTCTACTGGAGGCCCGGCCGCTGTTGCTACCCCCAGATAGGCTGTCCCCCCCCAACAGTACTCAAACAGGAGTACTTATTGCCAAGGTGTACAGCCACCGGGGTACTCTCTAGTCCCTGCCTCTGCCCCTTTCCCCTCCTAACCGTGACCCACTTGTCTGCCTCCCGTGGTCTTACAATAGAGCCATTCACAGTAGACAGATATAGAACATGATATGGGAATACCTCCCTATAACTCCTCTCTATAACTTCCTCTCTCTCCCTGACCAGACGGAGGTCATCGAGTTGCTGCTCCAGGTTCCTAACATGGTCCCTTAGGAGTCGAATCCCGACGCACCTGGCGCAGATGTGGACGTCTGGAAGGCTATCAGACTCCATGACCTCCCACATCTGACATCAAGAACAGTAAACTGCCCTGGCCCTCATTCTCCCCCCTTATCCTGGCTACAATACAAAGTATAATACAATACAATACAAAGTGCTGGAAGAAATAAGCAGGGGTCTGACTCCCAATCAGCTGCTTCCTCTAGTCCGCTTCCACCACTCAGCGGTTTCCTCAAGCCCACTTATTTTGAAATGTGAAATATGAATGGAACGTTGCAGGGTTGGGATCTCCTGCTGCACCAACTGCTCCTGGGCCTCTGTGGAAACAAGCCCCGCGATCGGGTTTTACACCTACCGTCCGGACGTTGCTCCTCCCGCACCAACGGCTCCTGGGCCTCTGTTATAGTTTAGTTTAGAGTTACAAATAAACTGGCTTTACCTTGCACTAAAGGTTATTCAAGTTCAAGTTCAAGTGAGTTTATTGTCATGTGTCCCTGTATAGGACAATGAAATTCTTGCTTTGCTTAAGCACACAGAAAATAGTAGGCATTTACTACAAAACAGATAAATGTGTCCATATACCATGATATAAATATATACACACATGAATAAATAAACTGATAGTGCAAATAACAGAAAGTGGTTGGTAATAATCAGAGTTTTGTCCGAGCCAGGTTTAATAGCCTGATGGCTGAGGGGAAGTAACTATTCCTGAACCTGGTTGTTGCAGTCTTCAGGCTCCTGTACCTTCTACCTGAAGGTAGCAGGGAGATGAGTGTGTGGCCAGGATGGTGTTGGTCTTTGATGATACTGCCAGCCTTTTTGAGGCAGCGACTGCGATAAATCCCCTCAATGGAAGGAAGGTCAGAGCCGATGATGGACTGGGCAGTGTTTACTACTTTTTGTAGTCTTTTCCTCTCCAGGGCGCTCAAATTGCCGAACCAAGCCACGATGCAACCGGTCAGCATGCTCTCGACTGTGCACCTGTAGAAGTTAGAGAGAGTCTTCCTTGACAATCCGACTCTCCGTAATCTTCTCAGAAAGTAGAGGTGCTGATGTGCTTTTTTGATGATTGCATTAGTGTTCTCGGACCAGGAAAGATCTTCAGAGATGTGCACGCCCAGGAATTTGAAGCTCTTGACCCTTTCAACCATCGACCCGTTGATATAAATGGGGCTGTGGGTCCCCCTCCTACTCCTTCCAAAGTCCACAATCATTTCCTTGGTTTTGCTGGTGTTGAGGGCCAGGTTATTGCGCTGGCACCATATGGACAGTTGCTCGATCTCTCTTCTGTACTCTGACTCATCCCATCAGTGATACGCCCCACAATAGTGGTGTCGTCAGCGAACTTGATGATGGAGTTCGCACTGTGGTTCGCTACGCAGTCCAGTTATTCCCATATCATGTTCTACATCTGTCTACTGTGAATGGCTCTATTGTAAACATGTATTGTCTTTCCGCTGACCTGTTAGCACGCATCAAATGCTTTTCACAGGCCCTCGGTACACATGACAATAAACAAAACTGAACGTAGAAGAAGGCCCTTAGGCCCACCAAGTTCACACCGACCAGCGATTCCCCTACACTAGCACCATCCTACACACTAGGGACATTATACAATTTTACTGAAGCCAATTAACTTACAAACCTTCACGTCTTTGGAATGTGGGAGGAAATCGGAGCACCCGGAGAATACCCACGCAGTCAAGGGGAGAACATACAAACTCCATGCATACAGCACCCATAGTCCGGATCGAACCTGGATCTCGGGTGCAGTAAGGTACCTTTCAATTCTCTTGTTGTTCAAAATTTCTATCTCTTCCAATAAAATGATCAGCCAACCTTGTGGCTGGGACCGCACACAATCTAAGGGTCACACAGTGGAGCAGCTGGTACTGTCTGTATGGCGTTTGCACGTTCTATCTGTGACCATGTGAGTTTCCTCCGGTTGCTCCAGTTTCTTTTCACACCTCAAAGATGAGTGAGTTTGCAGGTTAATTGGCCCTCTGTAAATCACCCCTAACACCTCGCAACATGGACCTGTTGTAGTTCGCATACCGTCCGAACAGATCCACGGACGATGTGGTCTCCCAGGTTTTGCACACTGCTCTCTCATCTTGACAGCCAGAAGGGGGGCTACGTGAGGATGCTGTTCATAGACTTCAGTTCAGCCTTCGACATGATAGTCCCCACCAGACTGGCCGAGAAGCTACTGGAATTAGGGCTCAACACCCCCCTGTGTGCCTGGGCCCTGGACTTTCTCTCCACCAGGCCCCAGGTAGTCAAGATGGGAGGGAATACATCGAAGTCCCTCACCCTGAGCACAGGATCACCCCAGGGTTGCGTCCTCAGCCCCCTATTGTACTCCCTGTACACACATGACTGTATGGCTAGGTTCAGCTCCAACTCAATAATTAAGTTTGCTGATGACACTGTGGTGGTGGGCCTGATCTCAGACAACGATGAGAAGGCCTTCCGGGAGGAGGTGGCTGATCTAGCACTCTGGTGCCAGGACAACAGCCTCCTCTTGAACATCAAAAAAACGAAGGAGCTGATCGTGGACTTTAGGAGGGCACATCATCCGAGGACGTACACTCCATTGAGGATAATGGGGATACTGTGGATAGGGTGAACTGTTTTAAATACCTGGGAGTCCACATCTCTGAGGATATGACATGGGCATCACACGCCGCAGCACTCGTGAGTAAGGCAAGGCAGCGCCTTTACCACCTCAGGCAATTGAGGAAATTCAGAGTGTCTCGGAGGATCCTCCAGTGCTTCTACTCAGCGGCTATGGAAAGCATCTTGTCCTGAAATATTTCCATCTTGTTTACCATCTAGCCGAACGCACTATGGGAACTTCACTCGCCCCCCTGCAGGAACTATACATCAGGAGGTGCAACTCCAGAGCCAATAAAATCAAGGGAGACCCCTTCCACCCCTGCAACGGACTGTTCCAGCTGCCACGTTCAGGCAAACGCCTCCGTTGCCATGCCGTGAGAACGGAGAGGTTGAGAAGTTCTTCCCAGAGGCCATTCGGACTGTAAACTCCTATCTCACCAGGGACTAACTTTACTGAACATTTTTCCTTCCGCCCACAATATTTAATATGTAAAAGAATATGTGTGTGTTTATGATTGTGTTTATAGTTTGTTTGGTTGTTTGTTTGTTTGTTTGTCTTTTTGCACAAAGTCCGCGAGCATTGCCACTTTTCATTTCACTGCACATCTCGTGTGTGTATGTGACGAATACACTTGACTTGACTTGACATGTTGGGAGTGGGTGAGAAAGTTGGAGAACATAAAATTAGTGTAAATGGATAATCACTGGTAGGTTTGTACCCGTTGGGCCGAAGGGTCTTTTTCCATATTATATCTCTAAAACTAAAACTAAATAAACTAAGAGGTGCCTTCCAACTCCCAATTGGATTTATTGGTGATGGCCATATATAACTGCAGACTCTTCATGAGGCGATATGTTGTGCATATGACTATTTTATAGGTTAAAAAAAACTGATGATTTTATGAATCTTGAAGTGGTTACAGCTCAGCATCCACTCTCTGAGCTAAAGAGGACCCGCATACTTATTTTTTCCTAATATCACGTTTCTGATATAATTCCGGTAAATCATTCCACCCACTCTATTGGCCACAATTGCTGGAATTGCAGAAAGGTCAAGGTGTCTAGGTGTGGTCTCACCAAGTGCCTGGAAACGTACTGATAAAATTATATGATTCTAAAGTTCCAACTGCTTCGTCATAAAAACTAACTATACTCTTTGTTGGTTAAGGGTTCATGATAATGATTATACTTTATTATCACATGCACCTGTGTACCTCGACACAGTGAAATGTTATGCTATGCATGCAATCCAGTAACATCGTACTGTAGATAAGCACAATCATAGACATGTACAAAAGTGCAAAACAATTGCAGTGTAATAGTAGACCACTGAAACCAGTCCACAAAGAGTCACCGTGTTTCTGGTGCCAACAAAGTTTCAAACTGCTTAAGAGTGTGGCCTTGCCTTGGCCTTAAAGGCCCATTGTCCTGACGGCTTGATTTCCAGAGTTTCCGACTAGATATAAATAGGCAGCAGTCATGATGTGATAAGGATGTTTCAATCCCGTGACAGGATTTATACTATAGATAGATTGAATGAGTGGGTGAAAATTTGGCAAAATGCAGTTGACTGCGTAAAGCGGCTTTTTCACGGGGCGAGTTGACGCAAGATGTCACCAGAGTGAAGTGGTCGTGGTCCAGCACGAGTCTCGCACGATATAACGGAGGGTAGATAAAGAGTTCCCACGGTACTCGGCATTTCTGTTATTTGTGCGATTGACTTGTCCGTCTCCCGAGCTTTTCCGTTAATCTTGAATGAATATCGTGAACTGTAGTGTTGTTAATCACGTGGCACAAATGATGTTACTTTGTTTTCACACACTATATTGTTTTTTTTCACACACTATATTCCTCCCTTGGTTGAATTGGCTCATTTGGAGACATGCCTATACTAAGTATTTTCGAGTACAGGATGGTGGTTATTTTCATTGACGCGCTGTATGCAGCTGCCCACTATGTGCATCGAGAACGCTTGCGTGAAGGCAGAAGGGTGAGATTAATTAAAAAGAGAATTAAGAGGAAGTCTCACTGGGTGAAGCCCATCTTTCAACGGAGACCTCAATTTGGACAATATTATCAGCTGCTTAATGTGCTGTGCGAAGAGGATAAAAGTGCATTCACAAACTTTGTCAGAATTTCACCCGAGCTCTTTAATGAGCTGAAGAATAATCTGTTTTTTTTCAGACAAATGTTGTTTGGTGTGATGCACCTTCTCTCAATATGTGCAAGAAGTCGTCTTTTTATTTTGTCAAATAGGAATAAAGACTTTGGCTCACATTGACCGTGATGGTTGTCTTATTTTATTATCTACTGAGAGGTGAAACTTTCAAACGTTTAACCAGTCAGTAGACAGACAATAAATAGTAACAATCGAGCCATAAATGGTGTATACATGGTGAAGGGAACAACGCTGTGTGCAAGATAATGTTTAAAATCATGCGAGGAATCGATCGGGTAGATGCACAGTCACTTGCCCAAAGTAGGCGAATCGAGGACCAGATTACATAGGTTTAAGGTGAAGGGTAAATGATTTAATATGGATCTGATTAAATACTGTCAGTAGTAAATCCGATGAAAAACAACATCAGGACGTCTATTAAACACCAGAGATCCCAGTAGACACCCAGCCGAGACTTATTACAGGTCTAGTGGAAAGACACAAAGCGCTGGAGCAACTCAGCGGGTCAGGCAGCATCACTAGACAACATGGATAGATGATGTTTCGGGTCGGGACTCTTCTTCAGCGCTGAGTTACTCCCACATATTGTGTCTTTCCAATGCAGATTAGCGTCTGCGATTCTTTGCTCCTGCATTACGGGGTCTATCTCGATTCCCGATAAAGTCTAAAACCCATCCTCCAGAGTTCTCAGCCCAGGGCGCCCATAAACAAGCCCTTAACTCCACACTGGGGACAGAGGCTGAGAGGTGTACAAAACCACGAGACAAACAGGCAGGGAAATAGACAGAGTCCAGGGTAATATATGTCCTTTGCCCACAGAGGGGATTCGAGGACCAGAGGGCATAGGTTCAAGGTGAGGGGGAAAGATCTAATAGGAATCTGAGTGAGGGGTAACATTTTCGCACAAAGGGTGGTGGGTGTATGGAACAAGCTGCCAGAGGAGGTAGTTGAGGCTGGGTCCATCCCTACATTTAAGAAACATTTAGACAGGTACATGGATAAGACAGGTTGGGAGGGATATGGACCAGACGCAGGCAGATGGGACTAGTTTCGTTGGGACATTTTGGCCGGTATGGGCAAGTTGAGCCGAAGGGCCGGTTTCCACACTGTATACGATCTAAGATAGTCCGAGGGTCTCGAATGAGGTAGGTAGTAGTTCAGGAATGCTCTGTGGTTGGTGTTAGGATGGTTCAGTTACATAAGTGCTCAAATGTAGGCACCGTTTTCGCAGTGGAAGCTCCGAGACTGTGCAGCGGGCGATTGTCGTGTTGGCTGGGACTCCTGTTATCCATGCAGGGGATTGACCTCAGTCTGAAGAAGGCTCTCGACCCGAAACGCCACCCGTTCCTTCTCTCCAGAGTTGCTGCCTGTCCGGCTGAGTTGCTCCAAGCAACTGGTGTCTATCTTCAAAGGACTGACCACCGGGCTGGATGTCGGGGCTGGCGTGTTGCGTTTCACAGACCGAACTGTCCAATTAATGGTAACAGATGGGCACTGAGGGAAGTCCCCCCCCCCCTCTCTGTTTATCTGCCCTTTCTTTAA
Organism: Amblyraja radiata; assembly: GCF_010909765.2. Taxonomy (NCBI): domain Eukaryota; kingdom Metazoa; phylum Chordata; class Chondrichthyes; order Rajiformes; family Rajidae; genus Amblyraja; species Amblyraja radiata. Next base: position 178,214,073 of record NC_045956.1, read on the forward strand.
CTTTTGTGCCTCTATGCAAGTATCTCGCGAGCCATCCCAGACTGCCCATTTCTGCTCCCCTCGTCTTTAATAACTACATTTCCCTAACAATTACTATCTTTGTTAGTTATAGGAGAAAAATTAGGCCATTCGGTCCATTAAGTCCACTCCGCCATTCAATCGCGGCTGATCTATCTCTCCCTCTCAACCACATTCTCTTGCCTTCTTCCCATAACCTCCTGACAGCCGCACTAATCAGGAATGTATCTATCTCTGCCCCTATTCTTCACCCTTTTGACAGTAGTTTTGTTTTATTGGAGACGCGGGAGACAGCGGATGCTGGAATACTGAGCAAAACACGAAATGCTGGAGGAACTCGGTGCATTTGTGTTTAAGAAGGAACTGCAGATGCTGGAAAATCGAAGGTACACAATAATGCTGGAGAAACTCAGCGGCTGCAGCAGCATCTATGGAGCGAAGGAAGTAGGCAACCGTGAAAAAGCCACTTTAAAGTGTGGAATCGCACACTTCCGTGAGAGGAACCCATCGACAGAGGGTTATCTAAACGGCGACAGGTTGAAAATGGATGACAGAGATATTTGTGTTCTTGAATGCATGTATCAAAACAATATAGCAGGCAGGTACAGCAGTGGTTATGTGGATAGAAAGAACTGCAGATTATGGTTTATACCAAAGATAGACATTAAGTGCTGGAGTAACTCAGCAGGTCAGGCAGCATCTCTGGAGACAAAGGACGGGTGACATTAGGTGGGGGTGGGGGTGGGGGGGAGGTGGTGGTGGTTTGGGGTGAAGAGCAGGAGGCGAGAAAAGACCAGAATAAATCAGGGCTGCCAACAAATGAACTCAGGCAGGGTGCTGCCCTGGTAGGTCCATTGTTTGGCCAGGCATGTGTGAACCCAAGAGAGATACAATGAGTGATGGAGTGCTTTGAGGTGTTGGTTATGCTGCATATCAACTCCTACCTCAACAACATAGAAACATAGAAACATAGAAAATAAGTGCAGGAGTAGGCCATTCTGCCCTTCAAGCCTGCACCACCATTCAATATGATTAACAACCTGGACCCACTACAATTTGCCTATTGACATAACAAGTCAATGAAGGATGCAATCTCACTGGCTCACCACTCTGCACTGGGCCACATGGGCAATAAAACCCTGTACGTCAGGTGGCGTTCATAGACTTACTTCAACACCAACATTCCCAGCAAATTGGTTACCAAGCTCACAGAACTGGGTCTCTGCACATTCCTCTGCAACTGGATCCTTGAGCACATGGTATTGGGGATAGGGTACTGACATGGATAGAAAATTGGTTGGCAGACAGGAAACAAAGAGTATGGAGTAACGGGTCACTTTCAGAATGACAGGCAGTGACTAGTTGGGTAACGCAAGTCTCGGTGCTGGGACTGCAGCGATTTACAATTTTATATTAATGATTTGGATGATGGGATTAAAAATAACATTAGCAAATTTGTAGATGACACAAAGCTGGGTGGCAGTGGGAACTGTGAGGAGGATGCTTTGAGAATGCAGGGTGAATTGGACAGGATGGGTTAGTGGCAGATGCATGACATAAGCTGTTTAGTGTGGATAAATGTGAAATTATCCATTATGGTGGCAAGACCAGGAAGGCAGATTATTATCTGAATTTTGTCAAGTTAAGAAAAGGGGAGGTACAATGAGATCTGGGTGTCCTGGTTCATCAGTCAAAGTAAGCATGCAGTTACAGCAGGCAGTGATGAGAGCTAATGGCATGTTGGCCTTCATAACAAGAGGAGTTGAGTACAGGAGCAAAGAGGTCCTTCTGTAGTTGAACAGGGCCCTAGTGAGACCACACCTGGAGTAATGTGTGCAGTTGCCATCCTGGACACAGCACGTTGATGCAATAATAAAGAAAGCATATCTACTTCCTTAAAAGATTGTGGAGATTCACTATGTCAATGAATACTCTCTTGGACTTCTACAAGTGTACGGTAGAGAGCATATTGAGTGGTTGCATCACAGCTCGGCCCACCAAGTCCACACCGACCAGCAATCCTCGTACACCGGCTCAATCCTACACACTCCGGACATTTTACAATTTTACTGAAGCCAATTAACCTACAAACCTGTACGTCTTTGTAATATGGGAGGAACCGGAGCACCCAGAGAATACCCACATGGTCACGGGAAGAACAGAGCATGTATACAGTGCCCGTAATCAGGATCGAACCTGGTTCTCAGGTTCTGTAAGGCACCTTTCAATTTGCTTCGTGTTCAAAATTTCTATCTCTTCCAATAAAATGATCAACCAACCTTGTGGCTGGGACTACTCACCATCTAAGGGTAGCCTGTGGAGCAGCTGGTTCTGTCTGTATAGAGTTTGCACGTTCTACCTGTGACCAAGTGGGTTTTCTCCGGGTGCTCCAGATTTCTCCCACAGCTCAAAGATGCTGTTAATTGCAGGTTAATTGGCGCTCTGTAAATCACCCCTAACATGTTGGGAGTGGGTGAGAAAGTTGCAGAACATAAAACTAGTGTAAATGGGTGATCACTGGTCTGCTTGTACCCATTGGGCCGAAGGGCCTCTTTCCATGTTATATCTCTAAAACTAAAACTAAATAAACGAAGAGGTGCCTTCCAACTCCCAATTGAATTTATTCGTAATGGCCGCATATATCTGCAGACTCTTCATGAGGCGGTATATTGTACATATGACTATTGTAAAGATTAAAAGATTAAAAGAAGCTTAGATCATTTGATGAATCTTGAAGTGGTTATACCTCAGCATCCACTCTCTGAGCTAAAGTGGAGCCGTAACTTATTTTTTTCTCATATCACGTTTCTGATATAATTCCAGTAAATCATTCCACCCACTCTAAAGGCCACAATTGCTGGAATTACAGAGTGTTCAAGGTGTTTTGGGTGTGGGTCTCACCAAGTGCCTGGAAACAGGTACTGATAAAATGATATGATTCTAAAGTTTCAACTGCTTTGTCATAACTCACTATAATATCTACTAGACTAAGACATTGGACAATGAGCTGTTTGGCAATTATTGGTATAAATAAAAATTGGATTAGTAAGTATGCAGATGATACCAAGATAGGGGGTGTTGTGGATAATTAAGAGGATTTCCAAAGTCTACAGAGTGATTTAGGCCATTTGGAAAAATGGGCTGAAAAATGGCAGATGGAGTTTAATGCTGATAAATGTGAGGTGCTACACCTTGGCAGGACAAATCAAAATAGGACGTACATGGTAAATGGTAGGGAATTGAAGAATACAGTTGAACAGAGGGATCTGGGAATAACCATGCATAGTTCCTTGAAGGTGGAATCTCATATAGATAGGGTGGTAAAGAAAGCTTTTGGTATGCTAGCCTTTATAAATCAGAGCATTGAGTATAGAAGCTGGGATGTAATGTTAAAATTGTACAAGGCATTGGTGAGACCAAATCTGGAGTATGGTGTACAATTTTGGTCGCCCAATTATAGGAAGGATGTCAACAAAATAGAGAGAGTACAGAGGAGATTTACTAGAATGTTGCCTGGGTTTCAACAGCTAAGTTACAGAGATAGGTTGAATAAGTTAGGTCTTTATTCTCTGGAGCGCAGAAGGTTAAGGGGGGACTTGATAGAGGTCTTTAAATGATGAGAGGGATAGACAGAGTTGATGTGGACAAGCTTTTCCCTTTGAGAATAGGGAAGATTCAAACAAGAGGACATGACTTTAGAATTAAGGGACAGAAGTTTAGGGGTAACATGAGGGGGAACTTCTTTACTCAGAGAGTGGTAGCGGTGTGGAATGAGCTTCCAGTGGAAGTGGTGGCGGCAGGTTTGTTGGTATCATTTAAAAATAAATTGGATAGGCATATGGATGAGAAGGGAATGGAAGGTTATGGTATGAGTGCAGGCAGGTGGGACTAAGGGAAAAAAGTTGTTCGGCACGGACTTGTAGGGCCGAGGGCCTGTTTCCGTGCTGTAATTGTTATATGGTTATATGGTTAATATATAAATACACACATAAATAAGCAGATAAAGTGCAATAGGCTATTAATGTTCAGATTTTTGTTTAGGTTGAGTTTAATAGTCTGATGGCTGTGGGGAAAAAGTTATTCCTGAACCTGGAAGTTGCAGATTTCAGGCTCCTGTACCTTCTACCTGAAGGCAGCGGGGAGATGAGTGTGTGGCCATGATGGTGTGGATCCTTGATGATGCTGGCAGCCTTTTTGAGGCAACGACTGCGATAGACCCCCTCGAAGGTAGGGAGGTCAGAGCCGATGATTTACTAGGCAGTGTTTACAACTTTTTGCAGCGTATTCCGCTCCTGGGCGCTCAAGTTGCCGAACCAAGCCACGATGCAACCGATCAGCATGCTCTCTACTGTGCACCTGTAGAAGTTCGAGAGAGTCCTCTTTGACATACCGACTCTCTGTAATCTTCTCAGGAAGTAGAGATGCTGATGTGCTTTCTTTATAATTGCATCAGTGTTCTAGGACCAGGAGAGATCTTCAGGAATATGCACGCCCAGGAATTTGAAGCTCTTTACCCTTTCCACCATCGACCCGTTGCTATAAACGGGACTGTGGGTCCCCATCCTACCCCTTCCAAAGTCAACAAACAGTTCCTTGGTTTTGCTGGTGTTGAGAGCCAGGTTATTGTCCTGGCACCATTTGGTCAATTGGTCGATCTCCCTTCTGTACTCTGACTCATCTCCATCAGTGATACGCCCCACAACAGTGGTGTCGTCGGCGAACTTGATGATGGAGGTGCTCCTGTGCTGATTGTTATCGAGGCTGACACATTTCTACCAATACGAACAGACTGTGGTCTGTGAATGAGGAAGTCGAGGATCCAATTGCAGAGGGATGCGCAGAGATCCAGTTCTGAGAGCTTGGTAACCAGCTTGGAGAGGATGATTGTATTAAATGCCAAGCTGTAGTCATTGAATAACAGCCTGACAGATGATTTTTTTTGGTCCAAGTTCACATCTGGAGTATTGCGTACAGTTTGGTCTACTAATTTGAGGAAGGACATCTTTGTGATTGAGGCAGTGCAGCGTAGGTTCACAAGATTGACCCCTGGGATGGCGGGACTGTCATACGAGGAAAGATTAGAAAGACTAGGCTTGTATTCACTGGAGTTTAGAAGGATGAGGGGGATTTTATAGAAACATATAACTTTGATAGGGGATGATCAGCCATGATCACAATGAATGGCGGTGTTGACTCGAAGGGCCGAATGGCCTCCTCCTGCACCAATTTTCGATGTTTCTATCTATATCTATCTATATTACGAAATCTCTGTCCTTGACCTCTTTTGGCCGTCTGTGCTGTGATATCCGAGAGAACGCCGCCACCTACGGCCGTCATTTTTGGCCACCTCGCTCAGAGACCCCCTCCGCCACATGTGTGCCACGGATTTTTCCCGTTGATGGAAAATGACAGAGATATTAATAGTCAAATAGTGACTAACCCTCCAATTGGGTTTGCCTAGGTACTCCTGGCCCGTTTTGTTTTAATGAATGGGCCTCTTCCCTACACTCCCCTCCGCAGAGAGAAAGATACAATTTTCCTGACTGACCTTTAAATGCTGTCTAGGTGCTGTCGGCATGAGTCTGACGCTGCTGGCTCCATTGCCAGCGATTCGTGAGGCAAATTTTGACCGCCACCCACACTGCCACGGTCTCTGTAACGAGTCCCGCGGTCTCTGTAGCGGGTGCCGCGGTGCCGCTCCATTTCCGGGTATCCCCGAGGCCATGACCGGGATTCCCTCTGTTCCGTGACTGGGTTCCCGCGGTCCATAGAGGTTTACCCGTGGCCCGATCCGGACTTCGCACCCAATCCAGGAGGCAAACTCTGAAAATGAGTTTAAAAACTTACCTTGTTGGTTTAAAACTTACCGCTGGACGCTGCCGCCAGTCGGCTCATTTGCGCAAAGCGAGTCAACGTAATGGCGCGCCAAGTGGGATGACGGCCTTCTTCACGTAGTCACTGATGTGACTCCGAAGTAAAATGTAGAATAATAAATATAATAAAAAATTATATACTCAGCAAACCAATGAAATATTTCATTTGGTTCAACTACTTGAAGGTATGTATGCTGTAACAAAGCCTCAAACCATCACATTTAGTTATAGTTTAGAATTACAGCAACAAAACTGGCTTTACCTTGCACTAAAAGTTATTCCCATATCATGTTCTGTATCTGTCCACTGTGAATGGCTCGATTATAAACATGTATTGTCTTTCCGCTGGCCTGTTAGCATGCAACAAATGCTTTACACGGACCCTCGGTACACATGACAATAAACAAAACTGAACTGAGAAACCGGCCCACCAAGTCCACACCGACCAGTGATTCCCGTACACTAGCACCATCAAAGATGAGTGTTTGCAGGTTAATTGGCCCAATGTAAATCATCCCTAACATGTTGGGAGTGGGTGAGAAAGTTGCAGAACATAAAACTAGTGTAAATGGGTAATCGCTGGTAGGTTTGTACCCGTTGGGCCGAAGGGCCTTTTTCCATGCTATATCTCTAAAACTAAAACTAAAAAATCTAAAAGGTGCCTTCGAATTCCCAATTGGATTTATTGGTGATGGCCATATATAACTGCAGACTCTTCATGAGGCGATATCTTGTGCATATGACTATTTTATAGGTTAAAAATACTGATGGTTTTATGAATCTTGAAGTGGTTACAGCTCATCATCCACTCTCTGAGCTAAAGAGGACCCGCATACTTATTTTTTCCTAATATCACGTTTCTGATATAATTCCGGTAAATCATTCCACCCACTCTAATGTCCACAATTGCTGGAATTGCAGAAAGGTCAAGGTATCTAGGTGTGGTCTCACCAAGTGCCTGGAAACGTAGTGATAAAATTATATGATTCTAAAGTTCCACTGCCTAGTCATAAAAACGAACTATACTCTTTGTTTAATATCTACCATCTGTTGGTTAAGAGTTCATGATAATGATTATACTTTATTATCACATGCACCTGTGTACCTCGACACAGTGAATAAGCACAATCATAGACATGTACAAAAGTGCAAAACAATTGCAGTGTAACAGTAGACCACTGAAACCAGTCCACAAAGAGTCACTGTGTTTCTGGTGCCAACAAAGTTTCAAACTGCTTAAGAGTGTGGCCTTGCCTTGGCCTTGAAGGCCCATTGTCCTGACGGCTTGATTTCCAGAGTTTCTGACGAGATAAAAATAGGCAGCAGTCATGATGTGATAAGGATGTTTCAATCCCGTGACAGGATTTATACTGTAGATAGATTGAATGAGTGGGCGAAAATTTAGCAAAATGCAGTTGACTGCGTTAAAGTGTGGAATCACACACTTCCGTGAGAGGAACCCATCGACAGAGGGTTCTCTAAACGTTGAAAATGGATGACAGAGATATTTGTGTTCTTGAATGCATGTATCAAAACAATATAGCAGGCAGGTACAGCAGTGGTTATGTGGAAAGAAAGAACTGCAGATTATGGTTTATACCAAAGATAGACACTAAGTGCTGGAGTAACTCAGCAGGTCAGGCAGCATCTCAGGAGACAAAGGATGGGTGACATTAGGTGGGGGTGGGGGTGGGGGGGAGGTGGTGGTGGTTTGGGGTGAAGAGCAGGAGGCGAGAAAAGACCAGAATAAATCAGGGCTGCCAACAAATGAACTCAGGCAGGGTGCTGCCCTGGTAGGTCCATTGTTTGGCCAGGCATGTGTGAACCCAAGAGAGATACAATGAGTGATGGAGTGCTTTGAGGTGTTGGTTATGCTGCATATCAACTCCTACCTCAACAACAACCTGGACCCACTACAATTTGCCTATTGACATAACAAGTTAATGAAGAATGCAATCTCACTGGCTCACCACTCTGCACTGGACCACATGGGCAATAAAAACCTATACGTCAGGTGACGTTCATAGACTAACTTCAACACCAACTTTCCCAGCAAATTTGTTTCCTAGCTCACAGAACTGGGTCTCTGCACATTCCTCTGCAACTGGATACTTGAGCATAGGTATTGGGGATAGGGTACTGACATAGATAGAAAATTGGTTGTCAGACAGGGAACAAAGAGTAGGGATTAACGGGTCCCTTTCAGAATGGCAGGCAGTGACTAATGGGGTACCGCAAGGCTCGTTTGGATGAAGGGATTCAAAGTAACATTAGCAAATTTACAGATGACACAAAGCTGGGCAGCAGTGTGAACTGTGAGGAGGATGCTATGAGAATGCAGGGTGACCTGGACAGGATAGATGAGTGGCAGATGTATGACAGATGATGTTTAGTGTGGATAAATGTGAAATTATCCCCTATGGTGGCAAGACCAGGAAGGCAGATTAATATCTGAATTTTGTCAAGTTAAGAAAAGGGGAGGTACAATGAGATCTGGGTGTCCTGGTTCATCAGTCAAAGTAAGCATGCAGTTACAGCAGGCAGTGATGAGAGCTAATGGCATGTTGGCCTTCATAACAAGAGTAGTTGAGTATAGGAGAAAAGAGTTCCTTGTGTAGTTGTACAGGGCCCTAGTGAGACCACACCTGGAGTATTCTGCGCAGTTTTGGTCTTCGAATTTGCGGAAAGACATTCTTGTTATTGAGGGAGTGCAGCCTAGGTTCACAAAGTTAATTCCCAGGATGCCGGGACTGTCATATGTTGAAAGAATGGAGCGACTGGGCTTGTATACACTGGAATTTAGAAGGATGAGAGGATATCTTATTGAAACATGTAAGATTATTAAGGGATTGGTCACGCTAGATACAAGAAACATGTTCCCGGTGTTGGGGGGTCCAGGACCTGGGGCCACAGTTTAAGAATAAGGAGTAGGCCATTTAGAACGGAGACGAGGAAAAACTTTTTCAACCAGGGAGTTGTGAATCTGTGGAATTCTCTGCCTCAGGAGACAGTGGAGGCTTATTATCTGAATGATTTCAAGACAGATTTAGATAGAGCTCTTAACAATATTGGAGTCAAGGGATATGTGGAGTAGGCAGGAATGGGGTACTGATTGTAGATGATCAGCCATGATCACAGTGAGTGGCGGCGCTGGCTCGAAGGGCCAAATGGCCTACTCCTGCACCTAATTGTCTATTGTCTATTCCTCAACAGAATACAATCGGTAGGAATTGGCAACAACACTTCCTGCTCAATAACCATCAGCACAGGAGGTTGTGTGTTTAGCCCCTTGCTCACTTTAGTTAACATGTCCCCAACAACTCTTAACAACTTCTGCAGATGCGCTATAGAAAGCATACAGTATTATCGGGATGCACCACAGCTTGGTTTGGGAACAGCTCCATCCAAGACCACTAGAAATTGCAGAGAGTTGTGGACTCAGATCATCACACAAACCAACCTCCCTTCCATTGACTCCATTTATACTGCATGCTACCTCAACAAGGCCAATAGCATCATCAAGCACGCGTCGTACCCTGGCCACTCCCTCTTCTCCCCTCTCCCATCAGGCAAAAGGTGTAGAAGTGTGAAAACACACACCTCCAGATTCAGGGACACTTTCTTCCCAGCTGTTATCAGGTAACTGAACCATCCTACCACAACCAGAGAGCAGTGCTGAACTACTATCTACCTCATCAGGCATCCTTGGAACTATCTTTGATCGGACTTTTGAAGGAAGCCAAAAGTGCTGGAGAAACTCAGCGGGTGCGGCAGCATCTATGGAGCGAAGGCAATAGCCAAATTTTTCAGGCCAAAACCCTTCTTCAGACTGATGTAGGGTGGGGGTGGCGGGAAGAAGAAAGGAAGGGTAGGAGCCAGAGGGTTGAGGGAGAGCTGACAAGGGGAGGAGACGATGAGGGCTACTGGAAATTGGAGAGTCAATGTTCATACCGCTGGGGTGTAAACTGCTCCTCCAATTTCCGGTCATCATCACTTTTGCCATGGAGGAGGCCCAGGTCGGATTCGGAATAGGAGGGGGAATTGAAGTGCTGAGCCACCGGGAGATCAGATTGGTTATTGCGGACCGAGCGGAGGTGTTCGGCGAAACGATCGCCAAGCCTACGTTTGGTCTCACCAATGTAGATCAGCTGACATCTAGAGCAGCGGCTGCAATAGATGAGGTTGGAGGAGGTGCAGGTGAACCTCTGTCGCACCTGGAATGACTGCTTGGGTCCTTGAATGGAGTTGAGGGGGGAGGTAAAGCGACAAGTGTAGCATCTCTTGCGGTTGCAAGCGACAAATATAGCATCTCTTGCGGTTGATACAACTCAGATCGGAGTTTGATTGGCCTTTACAGGCTTTAATAAACTAAAAAAACTAAAAACGTAAATCCAGTAAAATCCGATCAAAGATAGTCCAAGGGTTCCCATGAGGTTGATAGTAAGTCAGCACTTCTCTCTCGTTGTGGTAGGATGATCCAGTTGCCTGATAACAGGAAGAAACTGTGTCTGAATCTTGCAAAAAACGAAGCACAATGAATGCTGGGCCGCTTATCAACTCCAGATCTCCAGTTATATGTAAACAGTAGTTATCATTTGAATGCTTGACCGTACACTTTTCTTTTGCCTATCTTCAGTGTGGACCAACATCTGCAGTTCCTTCCTACACATTCCTTTTTCACATGACCTCGCAGATTGCAACATCTCACTTTAAACAACAAACTCAGTAGGTCAGGCTGTTTCTGTGAAAGGAAGTTCTGATAGGCTAGGAGTAAGGGGGGAGGAACAGTAAAGTGATCTCCAGGTAGTAAACTAAAGTTGCATTTCCGGAGAGGCTAACAGAAGTTGGAGGAGGTGCAGAGGTGTCGTCTGTTCAAAAGGCGGTGTCCGGGTAAGAATAAGATTTAATTTAGATCAGGGGTGTCAAACTCATTTTAGGTCATGGGCCGGATTGGGCAAAATACGACTTCATGCGGGCTGGATCAGTTGTGCACGGGCAAACGCACCGCGCTCCCACAGCTTTTGTTGCCTTCGTTTTTCAACCTGCTGTCATGTCCCAGTCTCTGCTATAACGACAAATTGTTTCACTTTACAAATTCTGTTTCTTATGAAGAAGGTTGCCTAGTAAGTTGTGATGAGAGAGAGATAAAAATGCTATTTTGACTAAGATTGTTTTGGGAGCCACACTCTTTCCATTAAAAAAACATTTGAAATCGAACGTAGCAGACCCAAATGTAGACCTAACAAAACAAATTATAAATGTAGGCTACACAAATGCACCTAATTTTTATTAGCCTGCTTCCAGCAATCAAACTCAGACAATTAACACATTTAACCTCTAATTTTTATTGAAGTGGTCACATTTACAATAATAGAATAGACAAAAAATGAATGAATCACAATATTATGACACTCAATATTTCATAACGCATTCTGCTTACATGTCACAGTGCATCAAACAGTGTCACTCATTTTTCACTTGCTGCTTCCAGATGCCTGATATATCTTGGCTTTAACCAGCCTGTCAAAATCAGGGTAGACAAAAATGCTGGAGAAACTCAGCGGGTGAGGCAGCATCTATGTTAAGATCAGGGACCAGTTTCTGGGCAGTTGTGATTTTCACAATGTCATTTAGACGTCTGTGTGTCAGCTGCGAGCGCAGTTTGGATTTATGAAATGTTCATTATGGAGAGCGCCTGCTCAATGAGATATATTGTCCCAAACATGCAAAGGATCTTTGAGGCAAAGTCTGTCATCTTGGGGTACATCAGTCCCAGGTTTTGATAGAATGAGTCCAGACCCACAGTGTCAAATTTATATTCCAAAGTCGAGTTACACTGAAGTTCAATTAGTTCCAGTTGGAGTTCCGCCAGCACATCTGATGCTGCATTGATGGCATCATTGCTGCGTTATAGGTGAGCAAAATAGTGAGAATTCCTTCTCAAGCTGAATGAAGACTCGGAATGATTCTGAAACTCACTTTACAGCCGTGATATTTTGTCCTTGTACCTGGCCATGTTGTCATTATTCCCATGAGCATAGACTGCAAAGAGGGGAAATGAGTTGGGTTTCTCTGGGATAGTTGCAACTCCCACAGGCCAAATTTAATTTGAAAGGCACAAATGCTGTCGTAGTATTCCGTAACAAATTTGTTGCGGCCTTGCGTGTTAACATTAAGCACATTTAAGTGCTCTACCAAAAATGCAAGATCATGAAGTTGATCATCCAACTCTGCCACTGGCTTCCTTTTCTCGTTCATGAATAATCCAATTTCCACACGAAATTGAAAAAAACGTTAGAGCACATCCCCTCTGCTCAACCAGCGGCCTTCAGTGTGGTAGTGTAGACCGTGTTCAATATAACTTTCGGACAAAACAGTGTCAAATTGCGATGTTTGGGTCCCTTGGTTCTAATAAAATTAGATTACTCCATCCATGACATTGTCCATTTTCAGGCTCCTGCTACATAACGCCTCTTGGTGTATAATACAATGAAAATTCCAGCATTCCTGCTCTGGATTCTATGTCTGCACTTTCTCTCCGAGTTTCGCAACAACACCTGCCAATTTCACCGACCATGGACGATGCGGCATCCGTTGCCACGCTGACAGCGTGACTCCAGTCAACCCCCAGTCTGTCCAAGGCCTCGACGAGGCTGGAGAAAACGTCGTTCGCCGTTGTGGTGTTTGTCATGGGCACCATCTCCACAAACTCCTCAGTGACGGTCAAAGATGCATCAACACCACGAATAAATATTCCCAATTGAGTTACATCAGTCATGTCGGTGCTCTCATCAATTGCAATAGAGAAGGCAATAAATGACTTCACTTTGTCTTTTAGTTGACTGTTCGAATCTCCTGCAAGGACTTACCGATCCTCTCTGCCACAGTATTTCTTGACAAGCTGATATTACCAAAATCCTGTCTCTTCTCAGGGCACACCAGAGCCACCATCAGCATGCATGCTTTGATGAATTCCCTCTCTGAGTATGGCTTCAACGCAGCAGCTATTTTGTTGGCAATAATATAACTGGCCTTGACAGCTCCATCATGACTCTCTCGACTTTTGGTGAACACTGATTACTGTTTTTTTCAGAGCTGCTTCAAACTCGTTTGCCTTTTGCATTCTGAGTCACCTGTGTACTTGTCATATGTTTCTCCATGTGAAGTCTCAGGGTCGTTTGATATTGTACTCTTTTGCCACAGCCACTTGTTGTGAGCATATCAGACGCACAGGTTTGCCGTTGACCTCACAGAAGAAAAAATGATCTTTCCAAATATCGTTGAATATCTGACCTTCAATGTCAACTTTTATTTTCTTGGAAAGCATTTTGAACCACAGCAGCAAACAGTCTCAGCCTTGCTACAGGTGTTACTTACCTGGGTACTCTGTGTGTTTATACTGTGTCTGATGATGTAAGTGGGGCCCTAGTGGTCTTCAGTGCAGGGTGGAAGGTGCTTTTACACAGCGGGTGGTTAACTGCCGCCTATTGTTTTCTAAGTACACACAACAAGCTGCCAGCGCAGCAGGTGGCACAGACAGCGGTGGGAGAGAGAGCGGTGAGAGAGAGAGACTGGCGAGAGAGAGAGCGGATGCCTTACAGATGCATTATAAATGTTCGTGAATATACTTTTTTTCTGAAATCATTCCGCGGGCTGGATTGAACCCCTGGTTTAGATTATTGTCACATGTACCGAGGTAAAGTGAACAGTTTTTGTTGTGTGCTAACCAGCCAGTGGAAAGACAATACATGTTAACAATCGAGCCATTCACAGTGTACATATACATGATAAAAGGGGATAAAGGGTGGCATGGTGGTGCATGGTAGGGTTGCTGCCATACAGCGCTTGCAGCGCCAGAGATCCAAGTTTTGATCCTGACTATGGGTGCTGTCTGTATGGAGTGTGTACGTTCTGCCTGTGACCTGCGTGGGTTTTCTCCGAGATCTTCGGTTTCCTCCAAAGACATACAGGTATGTAGTTAATTTGGCTTGGTAAAAGTGTAAATTGTCCCAAGTATATGCCGGATAGTGTTAGTTTGTGGGGATCCCTGGTTGATGTGGACTCGGTCGGCCGAATTGCGGGTTTCAACGCTGTATCACTAAAACTAAAAATATATAAATAAAGACGTTTAGTGCAAGGTAAATCCAGTAAAGTCCGATCAAAGATTGTCCGAGGTAGAAAAAATGCTGCAGAAACTCAGCAGGTGAGGCAGCATCTATGGATCAAAGGAATAGGCGATGTTTCAGGTCGAGACCCTTCTGATGTGGGGGTGGGGGGTGGTGGGCGGGAAGAAAGGAAGAGGTGGAGACAGTAGGCTGTGGGAGGGCTGGGAAGGGGAGGGGAAGGAGGGAGAAAGCAAGGACAATCTGAAATTGGAGAAGTCAATGTTCATACCGCTGGCGTGTAAACTACCCAAAATATGAGGTGCTGCTCCTCCAATTTGCAATGGGATTCACTCTGGCCATAGAGGAGGCCCAGGACAGAAAGGTCGGATACGGAATGTGAGGGGGAGTTGAAGTGCTGAGCCACCGGGAGATTGTGTTGGTTAATGCAAGGTGTGTGGAGGTGTTGGGTGAAGCGATTGCCAAGTCTGCGCTTGGTCTCACCGATGTTGAGCAGTTGACACCTAGAGCATCGGATGCAATAGATGAGGTTGGAGGAGGTGCACGTGAACCTCTGCCTCACTTGGAAAGACTGCTTTGGTCCTTGGATGGAGTCGAGGGGGGAGGTAAAGCGACAAGTGTAGCATTTCCTACGGTTGCAAGGGAAAGTACCAGGGGAGGGGGTGGTTTGGCTGGTTTGGGTGGGAAGGGACAAATTGACCAGGGAGTTATGGAGGGGTCTTTCCGCAGAGACCGCTCCCTCCATAACTCCCTGGTCAATTCATCCCTTCCCACCCAAAACACCCTTGATCTCTACTTTATCTCTTTGACGAGCCTGGGTTTTCTCCGGTTCCTCGAAAGTCAAACGTATGTAAGTAAATTGGCTTGGTAAAAGTGTAAATTGTCCCTAGTATGTGTAGGATAGTGTTAATGTGTAGGGATCACCGGTTGACGCAGAGTCGATGCGCCAAATTGTCTGTTTCCCTGCTGAATCTCCAAAACTAAAACTAAACACTAAAAAAAATAAAGACGTTTAGTGCAAGGTCAATCCAGTAAAGTCCAATCAAAGATAGTTCGAGGGTCCCCGATGAGGGAGATTGTATGTTAGGACTGCTCCTAGGTTGTGGTAGGTTGATTCAGTTGCCTGATAACAGCTGGGAAGAAACTGTCCGTGTATCTTGCTCATGTTGATGGAGAGAGATTGTTGTCTGGATGCAATGCTCGTAAACCCTCTGGTTATTACCTGGCAGGTTATTATTAACATAGAAACATAGAAATTAGGTGCAGGAGTAGGCCATTCGGCCCTTCGAGCCTGCACCGCCATTCAATATGATCATGGCTGATCATCCAACTCAGTATCCCGTACCTGCCTTCTCTCCATACCCTCTGATCCCCCCAGCCACAAGGGCCACATCTAACTCCCTCTTAAATATAGCCAATGAACTGGCCTCGACTACCCTCTGTGGCAGGGAGTTCCAGAGATTCACCACTCTCTGTGTGAAAAAAGTTCTTCTCATCTCGGTTTTAAAGGATTTCCCCCTTATCCTTAAGCTGTGACCCCTTGTCCTGGACTTCCCCAACATCGGGAGCAATCTTCCTGCATCTAGCCTGTCCAACCCCTTAAGAATTTTGTAAATTTCTATAAGATCCCCTCTCAATCTCCTAAATTCTAGAGAGTATAAACCAAGTCTATCCAGTCTTTCTTCATAAGACAGTCCTGACATCCCAGGAATCAGTCTGGTGAACCTTCTCTGCACTCCCTCTATGGCAATAATGTCCTTCCTCAGATTTGGAGACCAAAACTGTACGCAATACTCCAGGTGTGGTCTCACCAAGACCCTGTACAACTGCAGTAGAACCTCCCTGCTCCTATACTCAAATCCTTTTGCTATGAAAGCTAACATACCATTCGCTTTCTTCACTGCCTGCTGCACCTGCATGCCCACTTTCAATGACTGGTGTACCATGACACCCAGGTCTCGCTGCATCTCCCCTTTTCCTAGTCGGCCACCATTTAGATAATAGTCTGCTTTCCTGTTTTTGCCACCAAAATGGATAACCTCACATTTATCCACATTATACTGCATCTGCTAAACATTTGCCCACTCACCCAGCCTATCCAAGTCACCTTGCAGTCTCCTAGCATCCTCCTCACAGCTAACACTGCCCCCCAGCTTAGTGTCATCCGCAAACTTGGAGATATTGCCTTCAATTCCCTCATCCAGATCATTAATATATATTGTAAATAGCTGGGGTCCCAGCACTGAGCCTTGCGGTACCCCACTAGTCACTGCCTGCCATTGTGAAAAGGACCCGTTTACTCCTACTCTTTGCTTCCTGTTTGCCAGCCAGTTCTCTATCCACATCAATACTGAACCCCCAATGCCGTGTGCTTTAAGTTTGTAAATTAATCTCTTATGTGGGACCTTGTCGAAAGCCTTCTGGAAGTCCAGATACACCACATCCACTGGTTCTCCCCTATCCACGCTACTAGTTACATCCTCGAAAAATTCTATAAGATTCGTCAGACATGATTTACCTTTTGTAAATCCATGCTGACTTTGTCCAATGATTTCACCCACTTTCCAAATGTGCTGCTTTCCCATCTTTAATAACTGACTCTAGCAGTTTCCCCACTACCGATGTTAGACTAACTGGTCTGTAATTCCCCGTTTTCTCTCTCCCTCCCTTCTTAAAAAGTGGGGTTACGTTTGCTACCCGCAAATCCTCAGGAACTACTCCAGAATCTAAAGAGTTTTGAAAGATTATTACTAATGCATCCACTATTTCTGGAGCTACTTCCTTAAGTACTCTGGGATGCAGCCTATCTGGCCCTGGGGATTTATCGGCCTTTAATCCATTTAATTTACCCAACACCACTTCCTGGCTAACCTGGATTTCACTCAATTCCTCCAACTCCTTTGACCCGCAATCCCCTGCTATTTCCGGAAGATTATTTATGTCTTCCTTAGTGAAGACGGAACCAAAGTAGTTATTCAATTGGTCCGCCATATCCTTGTTCCCCATGATCAACTCACCTGTTTCTGACTGCAAGGGACCTACATTTGTTTTAACTAATCTCTTTCTTTTCACATATCTATAAAAACTTTTGCAGTCAGTTTTTATGTTCCCTGCCAGTTTTCTTTCATAATCTATTTTTCCTTTCCTAATTAAGCCCTTTGTCCTCCTCTGCTGGTCTCTGAATTTCTCCCAGTCCTCCGGTATGCTGCTTTTTCTGGCTAATTTGTACGCATCATCCTTCGCTTTGATACTATCCCTGATTTCCCTTGTTATCCACGGATGCACTACCTTCCCTGATTTATTCTTTTGCCAAACTGGGATGAACAATTTTTGTAGTTCATCCATGCAGTCTTTAAATGTCTTCCATTGCATATCCACCGTCAACCCTTTTAGAATTAATTGCCAGTCAATCTTGGCCAATTTACGTCTCATACCCTCAAAGTTACCTTTCTTTAAGTTCAGAACCATTGTTTCTGAATTAACAATGTCACTCTCCATCCTAATGAAGAACTCAACCATATTATGGTCACTCTTGCCCAAGGGGGCACGTACAACAAGACTGCTAACTAACCCTTCCTCATTACTCAATACCCAGTCTAAAATAGCCTGCTCTCTCGTTGGTTCCTCTACATGTTGATTTAGATAACTATCCCGCATACATTCCAAAAAATCCTCTTCCTCAGCACCCCTGCCAATTTGATTCACCCAATCTATATGTAGATTGAAGTCACCCATTATAACGGTTTTGCCTTTGTCGCACGCATTTCTAATTTCCTGTTTGATACCATCTCCAACTTCACTACTACTGTTAGGTGGCCTGTACACAACACCCACCAGCGTTTTCTGCCCCTTAGTGTTTCGCAGCTCTACCCATACCGATTCCACATCCTGCAAACTAATGTCCTTCCTTTCCATTGCGTTAATCTCCTCTCTAATCAGCAACGCTACCTCACCTCCTTTTCCTTTCTCTCTATCCCTCCTGAATATTGAATATCA
Organism: Amblyraja radiata; assembly: GCF_010909765.2. Classification (NCBI taxonomy): domain Eukaryota; kingdom Metazoa; phylum Chordata; class Chondrichthyes; order Rajiformes; family Rajidae; genus Amblyraja; species Amblyraja radiata. Next base: position 178,232,083 of record NC_045956.1, read on the forward strand.
ATGGATGTTCAGCTCCCAGCCTTGGTCACCCTGGAGCCATGTCTCCGTGATCCCAACTATATCATAGTCATTAATAGCTATCTGCACATTCAACTCATCCACCTTATTACGAATGCTCCTTGCATTGAGACACAAAGCCTTTAGGCTTGTTTTTACAACACTCTTACCCCTTATACAATTTTGTTGAAAAGTGGCCCTTTTTGATTTTTGCCCTGGATTTTCCGGCCTGCCACTTTTACTTTTCACCTTGCTACCTATTGCTTCTACCCTCATTTTACACCCCTCTGTCTACGCTCACACATTTAAGAAACCCTTTCCCTTTAACTCCATCCTCCACTAGCCCATTCGACACCCCACCCCCCTTATTCAGTTTAAAACCACCCGTGTAGCAGTGGCAAACCTGCCTGCCAGAATGCTGGTCCCACACCCGTTAAGATGCAATCCGTCCCTTTTGTACAGTTCCCCCTTACCCCAAAACAGATCCCAGTGATCTAAGAATCTAAATCCCTGCCCTGTGCACCAGTTCCTCAGCCACACGTTCAGGTCCCGTATCTCCCTGTTCCTGCTCTCGCCAGCACGAGGAACTGGAAGCAAACCGGAGATAACAACCCTGGAGGTCCTGCTTTTCAGCATTTTTCCGAGCTCTCTAAAGTCACGCTGCAGAATATTCATCCCCTTCTTTCCGACATCGTTTGTGCCGACATGCACTACCACTTCCGGATGTTCACCTTCGCCCTTGACGATTTTCTGCACTCTGTCCGTGACATCCTGGATCCTGGCACCAGGAAGGCAGCACACCATCCTCGCATCCCGTCTGTTGCCGCAGAAACCCCTGTCCGTACCTCTCACAATGGAGTCTCCTACTACAATGGCGTTGCCTGCCTTAGGCCTTTTTGGTTTTGGCTCAACAGCCCTATTCGCATCACAAGCCAGTCCGCCGCCCAGTGTAAACACCTCTTCTGTCCCGACAGCTTCTAAGTGGGTGAACCTGTTCACAAGAGGTACAACACCCGGGGACGTTGGCATTCCATGCTTCCCTCCCGTTCTCACTGTCTCCCACCTTCTCTCTTCTAGTACCTTAGGTGTAACAATCGTACTGTAGGACTTGTCGAGGAACGACTCAGTTTCTCGGACGAACCGGAGGTCATCCACTTGCTTCTCCAGTTCCCCAACACGGCCCTTCAGGAGCTCTACCTGGATGCACTTTTCGTATTTGTAGTAGCCAGAGGCACCAGCGGTGTCCTTGACCTCCCACATACTGCAAGCATCACACTGAATCAGCTTGCCTGACATCTCCTTCTTTCGTCTCTCCCTCTGCAGTGTTTTGCGTAGTCTCCTCTCCTCAGCCTCCTCTCCGAAGACTCTCGAGCCAAAGACTCACACTTTACTCACAGAGCACTTCCCTCACAAGGCCGCTCACTCACTGCCGCTCGCTAAGAGCAGTCTTGCTTAAATTGACTGATAAATTGCCTGATTTACCAATTTACAAACCAAATTCCTCAGTTTTCAACTGTTTTCCCAGCACTGACTCACTTCTCTCCTCTCCTCCCACTTGGGCTAGAGCCAATCAGTCGTATCTCTTGCTAAGCTCCTGCTGCTGTTGTTGCTCCCAAAGCTACAGCAGTTCTGAGTCTGTTAATTGCTGGGGAACATGTCTACTAAACACAGTGACAAAGAGCAGCTGTGATCTCAAGGTGGCAACTGTTTGGGTGCTTTGTGCATCCTCATCAAGCTATATAGAAGTTGGTGAGAGTTGTAGGGGACATGTCAAACTTCCTATGCCTTCTAAGCAAGTAGAAATATTGGTGTGATTTCTTGTTCGTTGGTTAAATATGGGTGATCCAGGGGAAGCAATTGGTGATAGTGATTCCTTGAACTTTGAACCATCTCTACTTAGGTGTCATCAATGCAAACTGTGGTCTGTGCACCGCTTCCTTCCTGAAGTCAATCACTATCTCCTTTGTCTTGCTGACATTGAGAGAAAGGTTGACACAAAATGCTGGAGTAATTCAGCAGGACAGGCAGCATCTCTGGAAAGAAGAAATGGGTGACGTTTCGGGTCGAGACCCTTCTTCAGACTGATGAAGAAGGTTGTTGTCTCGACACCAGGACATGAGATTTTCAATCTCCTTCCTGTACTCTGTCTCATGCTGTCTCATGGCGGTGCTGGCTTGAAGGGCCGAATGGCCTACTCCTGCACCTACATTCTATGTTTTTATCTATGTTTCCTTCCTGTACTCTGTCTCATCGTTATGGGTGTGAATAGATCGATGTTTGGTGTGGACTCACTGTGTCGAATTTCCTGTTTCCTGTTTCTACAGCTCTGCATCTATCTCATTCCATTCCTTTCCACTCACTAAACTGCTACTTAAAACAACTACTATTTCAAAGTTATCAGGAGTATGCATGATCTACTTAGACATTGGCAACTTGCATTGCTTGATAGCTGTATTGTGAAGTAAGTTGAACATATCTAACTATCTAATAGTTGTACTATCTAACAATAGTATATTTTGCACGTAAATGTAATTTGGAATGTATTTAACATTTATTTTGTCTCAGATTGGAATTGACGTTCATCAAAACAGATAGCATCCAAATCGCAGTTCTGCTTTACTTCCTGAAAACAAAATGCAATTGGATGAAAAAACAGGTAGGTCTTTTGTATATTTTCTTTGAATGAATATTCACAATTGCCACCCTGAATCCTATCTATCTATCTTCTATCTATCTTCTGTCTATACTATTACTAAAAGCCTCATCTTGACCACTTCTTGTCTACGTTGTAAATACATTTTAGAAAAAATGTTACCCTATATCGCTATGATTTTTTGCCATCTTACTCACCGTCCTCCCCTCCAACCATCCCAAGGTTTTTTCCGATTGGTGAAATAATAAAAAAGTTATGAATGTTTAATAAATCGTGATGTTCAGCAGATTGGTCTTCTCGCCTGTCAGTCACCAGGATGAAGGTAACGCCCCTTCTGGGAGGCAGGAGAATAAAGGTCCAGAGGCTGGACGTGGGTCAGTCACAGCGAAGACCGTGACTGAGAGTTGAGTCCAGAACTGTGAGTTTACGCCATAAGTGAACTGAACTGTGAGTCTGCACTTGCATGAAGTAAATGGTTGGTCTGCACTGTGCTGCTTGAACTGAATAGAATAGTAAGATTAAACGAGAACTTACTAGTTTGAAGTTTGATCTTTATTGTATGAGGAGTTACGTTGAGGGATTACATGAAGGCTATCAGCCCGCATGCGCGTCAATCTTCAAAGCAGCGGTGTGAAATCAAAAATAACAGTTGATGAACTGAATATAGTAATTCTAGAAACTAGAACTACCAACTGATCTTAATGAGAGAGGGCTGGGAGCGGAGGGCACGTAATCCCTCCACGTAACTCCTCATAAAATAAAGATCAAACTACAAACTGGTAAGTTCACTGGTAAGTTCTCGTTTAATCTTACTATTTTACTTCGGAGTCATGTGAGTGACTACGTGAAGATTTTGAAGCTCTGTGATTTCATGCCGAGGAACGAGTCCATGCATCACTAACTGCATCAATTGACCAATGATGAGTGAACATTAATAATGCATTCACACATGACATAGATTTAGACATGCTGATGCTTTTTAATGAACAAAATGACAATAGTAACCACTCTCATCCGAGGGCAAACTATAAACAGAACTAAAATAGAGTTGGGTAAATACCCCTGGTCTGGCAATGGGTTTGTTATAAAATGTTTGAAAAGATCGTTTGTTGGACCATCCTGCAGCCGCTAGGATGTGGTACAGCGGAACGTCCATAACCCTGCTGCTGAAACTGTTGCAGCCCTGGTGGAGTGAGATCTGAAAATGTCAGTGTTCACTCCTGCACAAGCCAGAACTCGTTTAACCACTTGAAGATGGTCTGTACTGATACCTTCTTATGAGGTTTTATGTAACTAATAAACATTGCTAGATCAGTGCCCCTAAGGCTCTAGTGACCGTCACGTATTGTAGTAGATGTGACTACACACAACTGAAGGTCCATGAGGTATGCCCAAATTCTAGTTTGAGACCTGATGCCCCTGGTCTGCTCCGCTTGACTAAGCCATGAACATAAATTGTTATTTTTTCTGCAGATGTAACCATCCTGTCTAGTCGCAGCTTCCAACATCCGTGATTCGCCCTAACAATCCAAGCCGCAAGAACAGTATTTTCAGGGTCTGTAAGTCAATGAATTGCTATTATCATGCATTGGATGGTTGCCCGAGTCACGGGCTGAACCAGCAACTCTATGTTAGAAATAACCATATAAGGTTCTATATCATTCCCAACATCAGCGGGAATCATGGCTGCATAGGCCAGTCATTACAAAAATTACTGAAGCGGGATTTTGCTGAATTTATTGCAACCCGACTGATGAAGCAAAATGGAGGAAAACATTCCTCCGCAGTGTAGCTAGAATGCATCTATTGCCACTGCCAGGCCACATTTTTTCCCCTCTCTTACTGCAACTGGTGATTGAGCCTGGATGCAAACACTCGATCTAGTGTTCCATGAGCCACCAAGTCATTAATACTTAGTGATCCAACATCCATTCTGTTTCGACATTGATTTTACATGATGATACACCAGTGGCAAATTAGGTTAGGTAAATTATTACAGGATACTTTGACTTGATTGCACCCATGTGATTAACATATGACACCACCAAGTGTATCAACTTGGACTTGGGCATGCAGATTATGCAATTTCGCACAAAACCTTTAACCTATAGAATGCACCTAGTGTCTATAGGTCGTTGATACCATATAACTGAAGAATTGGTAACTCATGCAAATCCCATCACCTCTGTAAAGATGGTATTAGTAATTTCCCATCTTTGAGCACTAGCATCAGTTTGTAATATAACTGAAGATTTTCTGACGAAAGTTAGTGGAGCAATGCTGAATACTGTTCGTCCACCACAGTGAACTTTCATGGAGGTGAATAATGAAACCTACTTATCAGTGTCTCTAACTCCAGGTCCCTTACCTTTGCTGGCGTTCCAGCGAAATTTTATTCGCAGACTCTGTTCCATGTTGTAATTTCCATTTGATCTCTGATGCTGTTGACCAACTTTTCTTGTAGTGGCTAGTCTGTCTCTGACGGAGCAGCAATTTTAGAGGCAAAGCACACCCCTTTCCCTCATGCGATTGTCGTGCATTATGCATTAAGCATGGGACACCAGCACATAGTCATATTCGGGTTCCTGTTGGAGTTAATCCATACCTTAGACACTCTTTTTAGAGTGGGAGTAATTGCACCTGAACCAGGTGTCACCATCCGTATCTCAATTTGTCTGTGCATGCCTTTGTACCAAGCATGCTTGCGACACCATCTCCCATGGTCTTATAATATATATGGCTCCATCTTCATCCTTTATACATCCGAATGAGAGGACTTATGCAACCTGAACCAGGAGCTGCCTCAGGCATGAATGCATTTATTTTAGCACTATCTCCATCACTGTGTTCAACCAAGTGGGAGGAATGGCAACCCTGAGCCAGTTGTTGCTTCAGGCACATGTGAATGTTAGTTAATCAAGGGTGACCCAATATCTCGACATTCATGCAAAACAATGTAATCTGTTACCACATGTAACTACACACCCCGTGTGAGTTCTGCCTCGGGGCCGGCTTGGGCATTGACCTCTGCCCAGAGGATCAGCTTTCAAGCTGTCACCAGCTTCAGTGAACCGCTTACTGCCGATGGTGGCGTCGGGGTGTAGTCGCCGCAAACGGTGAGGCTTTTGCTCGTCGTAGGTACCTTGACTGGTCTGACCGCTTCACTACCTCATCCAGGTTTCTTGCCTGGCTAGGTTTTCTCCAAGGAGAAAATTCAGCGGCTGGACATTGCTGGCACGCTGTAATGATGTGACGTGCGGTCATAGATGCTTACCAAGCTCTTGGTTTTCTGCCATAGGCGGAAGCCAACTTTTCCTTGCAGCGGCTCCTCCGTTTGCGTGGATATCGTAATCCTTACAGTCATGACACAATTCTGACCTCACGCATGCACTCCAGTATGTTTCACGGACATACTTCTGAATTTGGAGTCAGTCATATACTGACTGCCCACGCTCCTCTCCTCAGAGAAGGAGATTTAATGCAGCCCTGCAACAGGCACTGCTGCAGGTGTCATGCATGTCGTGGACAATTCCCTCACGACATACCACCAAACTGCAACTGCCTAGCTCCCCTCCTCAGAGAGGGAGATATAATGCTCTATCCGGTAAAGGAAAACATCTGAAGACGCTCCCACTGCAGGAGGTGAATCCTCCTGGCCTGACTGATTTGAAGTTTAACCGGCCTGCCGAGCCGGTGTTACCCAAGGAGCCGGGATTCCCCATGGCTTCCGCAGCCGGCGGTCACCATGGCCGGGTTTCCCCCGAGCCGAGTTTTACTTCGCGGTGCCGGGATACCCCGCTGTCTCCGCAGCCGGGTTGTCCCCAAGCTGGGTTCCCCTCGCGGAGCCGGGATTTTCCGCGGTCTCCGCAGCCGGGTTTCCCCGCGGAGACCGGGTTTCCCCGGAACGACATCCAGCAGGAACTCTGTAGAGAGCTTCCTGCAAGGTAAAACACAACCTGAACATTAAGTTTGAAACTTACCTTCAGGTTTGAAACTTACCGCTGGAGGAGCAGTGCGCCTGCCAGCCAGTCGCGCGCCATGCGTTAGACGTAATGACGCGCATGCGGACTGGCAGCCTTCACGTAGTCACTAACGTGACTCCGAAGTTAAATGGTTTTTCTGCACTGTGCTGCTTGAACTGAATTGAAGGATTGGTCTGTACTGTGCTGCTTGAACTGAACTGAATGGTTGATCTGCACTGTGCTGCTTGAACTGAATTGAAGGATTGGTCTGCACTGTGCTGCTTGAACTGAATTCAATGGTTGGTCTGCAGTGTGCTGCTTTAACTGAATTGAATGGTTGGTCTGCACTGTGCTGCTTCAACTGAAATTAAGGATCAGTCTGCATTGTGCAGCTTGAACTGAATTGAAGGGTCTGTCTGCACTGTGCTGCTTGAAATGAATTATATAAACATATAACAATTACAGCACGGAAACAGGCCATCTCAGCCCTTCTAGACCGTGCTGAACACGTATTCTCCCCTAGTCCCATCTACCTGCACTCAGTCCATAACCCTCCATTCCTTTCCCGTCCATATACCTATCCAATTTATTTTTAAATGATAAAATCGAACCTGCCTCCACCACTTCCACTGGAAGCTCATTCCACACAGCTACCACTCTCTGAGTAAAGAAGTTCCACCTCATGTTACCCCTAAACTTCTGTCCCTTCATTCTCAAATCATGTCCTCTTGTTTGAATCTTCCCTACTCTCAAAGGAAAAAGCTTATCCATGTCAACTCTGTCTATCCCTCTCATCATTTTAAAGACCTGTATGAAGTCCCCCCTTAACCTTCTGCGCTCCAAAGAATAAAGACCTAACTTGTTCAACCTTTCTCTGTAACTTAGTTGCTGAAACCCAGGCAACATTCTAGTAAATCTCCTCTGTACTCCCTCTATTTTGTTGACATCTTTCCTATAATTTGGCGACCAAAATTGTACACCATACTCCAGAATTGGCCTCACAAATGCCTTGTACAATTTTAACATTACATCCCAACTTCTATACTCAATGCTCTGATTTATAAAGGCCAGCACACCAAAAGCTTTCTTTACCACCCTATCTACATGAGATTCCACCTTCAGGGAACTGTGCAGTTATTCCTAGATCCCTCTGTTCAACTGCATTCCTCAATTCGCTACCATTTACCATGTACGTCCTATTTTGATTTGTCCTGCCAAGATGTAGCACCTCACACATATCAGCATTAAACTCCATCTGCCATCTTTCAGCCCACTCTTCCAAATGTTGTGCTCATTCCAGAAGTCCCGCTTGTTCAGGAGAGAGGCCTGTTTTAGTGAGCCATGTGAGTAGATTCAAGTCACACTTATGTTGTGTGAGAGTGTGTGATGGATGGTGTGAGCATGTGTATGAGGGTGTGTGTGTGATGGTGGTGTGTGTGTGAGATGGAGGGTGAGTATGTTAAGATGGATGGTGTGTATGTGAGTGTGTGTGTCTGAGATGGAGCGTGTGTGCGTGTGCGTATTGTGCACCTATCCCCCCCCCCCCCTGTTTTGTTTTCTGTTTCTTGTTTTTTGTACTAAATTATATGTATGCACTGAGTACGAGCTGCTTTTAATCTCATTGTACATGTATAGTGACAATAAATGGCATATCTATCTATCTATCTATCTATGTGATGGAGTGGGTGTGTCTGTGTGTGTGTGAGATGTAGTGTGTGTGTGTGATGGAGGGTGTGCGTGTGTGAGCCCACCAGCCTTTAGTGAGTCAACTGCAAGCCCACCAGCCATGGGTGAGTCAACTGCCAGCCTCCCAGCTGTGAGTGAGTCAACTGCCACCCCACCAGCCATGAGTGAGTCAACTGCCAGCCCACCAGCCATGAGTGAATCAACTGCCAGCCCACCAGCCGTAATGAGTCAACTACCAGCCCACCAGCAGTGAGTGAGTCAACTGCCAGCCCAGCAGCCATGAGTGAGTCCGCTGCCAACCCACCAGCCGTGAGTCGGCTGCCAACCCACCAGCTGTGAGTGAGTCGCTGCCAGCCCACCAGCCGTGAGTTGGCTGCCAGCCCACCAGCCATGAGTGAGTCAGCTGCCAGCCCACCAGCCGTGTGTCGGCTGCCAGCCCACCAACCATGAGTGACTGAGCTGTCAGCCCTCCAGCCGTGAGTGACTGAGCTGCCAGCCCACCAGCCGTGAGTGACTGAGCTGCCAGCCCACCAGCTGTGACTGTGCTGCCAGCCCACCAGGCCCTAATGACTGAGCTGCCAGCCCACCAGGCCCGAGTGACTGAGCTGCCAGCCCAAGATCCATTCTGCCCACAACACCCATACTAGCACCCCAGAGTGCCCCACCACCCCCCCCCCCCCCACCCCACAGGATCAATAATGGAATTGGTGGAGAGGTGGAATATTGCATTGGGGGACCAGACCTCCCGTGTGAACATGGGTTTGCGGTATTTTCAAATTTAGGCAAAAACGGTACCATATATCTGAAGGATTTTTTCACCACCTTTTCCCTCTGTTCCAAGCGCACCAAGTTTTGTTCCGATCGTTAGAATATTACAAAAGTTATGAAGGTTTAAACAATCATGAGATCAGCTGGTTGGCCCTCGCCTGTCAGTCACCCTGTAGGTAACGCCCCTTCCGGCACCCGCTCTCAATCACCAGGGCGAGGAGAATAAATCCCAGGAGGCCGGGCGTGAGTCCAGAAGTCGGGCATGAGTCAGTCAGCCCAGAAGACCGGAGCCCAGAAGCCCGATTGCACGGAAGCCGTGAGTGAGTTGAATGCAGAACTGTAAGTCCACAATCCGTGAGTGAACTGAGTCCACAGGCCGTGAGTGTGTGAAGTGTGAGTCCACAAACTTTGAGTGAACTGTGAGTCCACAAGCTGTGACTGAGTGAACAGTGAGTCCACAAGCCTTGACTGAGTGAACTGTGAGTCCACAAGCTTTGACTGAGTGAACGGTGGGTCCATAAGCCGTGGCTGAGGGTCCACAAGCTGTGACTGAGTGAACTGTGGGTCCACAAGCTGCGACAGTGAACTGTGAGTCAACAATCCATCAGTGAGTGAACTGTGGGTCCACAAACCATGACTGAGTGAACTGTGAGTCCAGAAGCTGTGAGTGAGTGAAACGTGAGTCCAGAAGCCGTGAGTGAATGAACTGTGAGTCCATAAGCCGTGAGTGAACTGAGTCCAGAAGCAGCCCAGATCGCAGTTTCCGCCCAATTGCTGCAAACTCGAGATCCTGGGGAAGAGGAGTGTGAGTGGGGGGATTGAGGGAGCCGGGCGCTCGTGGGGCCGGGAGCTGGCGGGGGGCGGTGCTGGCGGGGCTCACCATCCCCGCCCACACATCCCCATCCCCTCGCAACACCCGCCCTCTCCCGCCCCGCAGCAGGGCACAGCAGCGGCACGCCATGGCAGCGTACCCGCTACGTACCTTCTACGTATTTATCACGAGTTTGATTTTTTTTTAAAACTCGTGAGACGTCTAGGGTAAACTCGTATAGTGGGACAGGTCCGGCCCCGGCAGAGCTCCGCTCGCTCCCCCCCCCCAGCCCTCAATAGGCCCCGTCTGAAGCCACCCCCCCCCCCCCACCCACCCCGTCTAGATAACGCTCCCGCCTGAAGCCATCCCCATCTGCAGTTTATTCAGCCCACAACACCTGTATTAGACATTCGGCCCACAATGTCCATACTAGCTCCCTGGAAACCAGACCCTTCGGCCCAGAAAGCCCGTCCCGTCCCTAGCTGCAACATGCTCCCCCCCACCCAGCACCTCCTTTCTGAAGCCGTACCCCTCACCCAGCTACAGTACTCTTCCCCCCCCCCCCCCCCCCCCCCCCATCTGAAGCCGTCTCCGTCCCAAGCTGCAGGATGCTCCCTATTAGTTCCCGCCTGAAGCTGCTGGGGAGTGACAGTGGTAGGCATTGGCAGCGGCAGGGGTAGGCAGTGGCAGCGGTAGACCATGGCAGCCCAATGCCTTCGGCCCACAATGTCTGTACTAGCCCTGTTGAAACCAGTTCCTTCGGCCCACTTCTCCCGTATTAGCCCTCTAGAAAGCGCCCCGACCCCCCCCCCCCCTGAAGCCATACGCGTCCCCATGGCAGTGGTAGGCAGCGGCAGGCCACGGCAATGGAAGGGGTGGATGACAGCAGCGGCAGGCCATGGCTGCAGCAGGGGTAGGCAGCGGTAGGCAGCGGCAACTGTTGGCCAATGCAGCGCTCCCACCTCCACCAACCCCCGACAGCCCCAACCTGAAGCCTTCCTGCTCCCCTGGTTGCAGGATGCTTCCCCCACCGGCCTTCGACAGCCCCTGCCTGAAGGTGCCCCCTTCCCGGCTAGGATAGCCCCCCTCTCCCCCACCAGTCTCTGACAGCCCCCACCTGAAGACGTCCCCTTCCCCCAGCTGCAGGATGCTCCTCCCCCCCACCGGCCCCTGCGTGAAGCCATCCCCCACGCAGCTGCAGGACATTCCTCCATCCACCATCGGCCACCGATAAACCCCGCCTGAGGTCGACCCCCTCCCCCGGCTGCAGGACGCTCCCCCCCCCCCACCCCCACAGGCCCCCGTCTGAAGCTGTCCCTCTCACCCGGCTATAGAACGCTCCCACCCCCCGGCCCTCGACAGCCACCGCCTGAAGCCGCCGCTGGCTGCAGGACACTGCCCCATCCCCACTGGCCCCCGAAAGCTCCCGCCTGATACCATCCCCTCCCCAGCTGCAGGATGCTCCCTACAAGTCCCCACCTGAAGCTGGTGGGTTGCGGCAGCAGTGGGCCACGCCAGGGATAGGCCAAGGCAATGGTAGGCAGCGGGAGTGTTAAGCGGCCTTTTCACGGGGCGAGTTGACGCAAGATGTCACCAGAGTGAAGAGGTCGTGGTCCAGCACGAGTCTCGCACGATATAACGGGGGGTATATAAAGAGTTCCCACGGTACTCGGCATTTCTGCTATTTGTGCGAGTGACTTGTCCGTTTCCCGTTAAATCTTGAATGAACATCGTGAACTACACGTGACACAAATGATGTAACTTTTTTTTTCTCACACTATATATATCCTCCCTTGGTTGAATTGGCTCATTTGGAGACATATTTTACTGTGTATGTGGGAGACACAGATGGACTGAGCACAGTACCTCGGTCTTACTGTGTGTGGGAGAGGGGGAGAAAGAGACGTACACTCACAGAGGCAGAGTCTCTCAGCCTGTGTAAGAGGGAGGGAGAGAGAGAGAGAGGCACACACAAGGTGGATGTGAAATCTCACCTGCCTGTTTCAGTGACAGACACCCGCCGCCAGTAAATGAAGACACCCCCATCTGTCTCCCCCTCCTCGCCCTCGACTCCCCCACCTTTCTCTCCCAACTCCAGTCCCGTCCCGACCCCCTGGGAAACTGAATAGAGCAACAGTCAACTGCTGCCTGTGCGCTGATATGACAATAAAGGCTACTTTACTTTACTGAGTTAAAGAGTTCCCACGGTAGACTGTAAAACTGGGACCCTGGTTCTGGACTCCCCCAACACCGGAACCCTTCTTCAGACAGCCTAATCGGAATTGAGTCTGCAGATGTGTCTCGTCCCGAAACATCAGCTTTTTTTCTCCAGAGATGCTGCTTGACTCGCTGAGTTACTCCAGCTTTTTGTGTCTGTCTTCGGTTTAAACCAGCATGTGCAGTTCACTCCTTACACGGGTCTCTGTACAACATTGATTGGTAGCGTTCCGGACCCCTGGACCCGAGGACTCCGACCTGTATCTCTCAAAGAAGTACATGTGAAAAATTTCTCACGGACCATAAAAATGCGTAACCTTTCAGTAAAGTCCCTTTTAAAGTCCCTTTTAAAGATTATAGTTATTTTCTTGAATCTCATTAACATAACTCATGAATAAGTTGATGTCCATATGCGGATGCAAATCTTTATTTTTATTTATTTTTTAAATTCAATCCCACATAAGATAATTTTCCCTCTGTCCAGCTTCCGGGTTCACCGTTCGCAGGAGTTCCCACGGTACCCGCAAGAGTTATTACGGATATCGCCCTGGCCACTACGTTCATATAATGTTGCAATACTCAACCACAAGTGTACAAGTCACTCTTGGAGAAATTCAAACTTTCTTGAATTTTCTCCCGAGTGACCAAGTTACACGATGACCTGCCGTTAGCGCTACGGTGGTCCACGGTGGTCCACGAATGCCGCACTGTTATCGCACGAGGTTCCCACGATGTTAAACTCCGGTTAACTCTTGCGTCAAGTCGCCCCATGAAAAGGCCGCTTTAATGGTAGTCAGCGGCAGTGCCACGACAGCGATATGCAGCGGCAAGCTATGGCAGCGGCAGTGGTAGGCAGTGACAGCTGTAGGCCACGTCAGTGCTCCCCCCTCCCAACCGGCCCCCGACAGGCCCCGCCTGAAGCCATCCCCTCCCCGTCTGCAGGACGCTGCCCCCGACAGCCCCCACCTGAAGCCATCCCCATCGCCATCTGCAGGATGCTCCCCATTGGTCCATGCATGAAGCCGCTGGGGAGCGGCAGTGGTAGGCAGTAGACAGTCGGCTGACAAGTTCCCGTTGTGATGCCCCTCCCCCCCCCCCCCCACCCCCACTCTGTCCTCACGGCTGGTGGGCTAACAGTTCACTCACTCATGGCTGGTGGGCTCACAGTTCGCTCACTCACGGCTGGTGGGCTCGTAGTTCACTCATTCACAGATGGTGGCCTCACAGTTCACTCACTCACGGCTGGTGGGCTCGCAGTTCACTCACGGCTGGTGGGCTCACAGTTCACTCACTCACGGCTAGTGGGCTCGTAGTTCACTCATTCACAGATGGTGGCCTCACAGTTCACTCAGTCACGGCTGGTGGGCTCACAGTTTACTCAGTCATGGCTGGTGGACTCACAGTTCACTGAGTCATGGCTGGCGGAGTCACAGTTCACTCAGTCATGGCTGGCGGACTCATAGTTCACTCATTCACGGCAGGTTAACTCACAGTTCACTCAGCCTCGGCTGGTGGACTCACAGTTCACTAGGCCACGGCAGGTGGATTCATAGTTCACTCAGCCACGGCTGATGGACACCAGTTCACTCAGTCATGGCTGGAGGACTCACCTTTCAATCAGTCACGGCTGGTGGACTCACAGTTCACTCACTCATGGTTGGTGGACTCACAGTTCACTCACTCATGGCTGGTGGACTCACAGTCCACTCAGCCTCGGCTTGTGAACTCAAAGTTCACTCAACCACGGCTTGTGGACTCGCATTTCACTCAACCATGGCTTGTGGGCTCACAGTTAACACAGCCACAGCTTGTGGACTCACACTTCACAGCCACGGCTAGTGGACTCACACTTCACTCAGCCACGGATTGTGAACTCACTGTTTACACAGCCACGGCTTGTGGACTCACAGTTCAGTCAGTCACGGTTGATAGACCCACAGTTCACTCAGCCACAGCTTCAGTCAGCCACGGCCTCTGGACTCACAGTTCAGTCACTCACGGTTTGTGAACTCACAGTTCAGTCACTCACGGCTTGTGGACTCACAGTTCAGCCAATCATGGCTTGCAGACTTGCAGTTATGTCACTCGCGGCTGATGGGTTCCTGTTGTGACGCCCCTGATCCCCCCTCCTCCCCTCACCCCCCCCCCCCCCCCCCACCCTGACCCTTGCCGTTACCCCCCCCCCCCCCCCCACACACTCACTCCATCCCCCCCTCAAAACCCCCCCCCATCCACTCTTAGCGGCTCCCCGGTAGCACAGCCATTCAATTGTGACGTAGAACACGCAGGTATTACTGCGCAGGTGCAGCTGATGGGCACGGCAAGTGGAAAAGGGATTTATTAAAGTTTACAATGAGAATAACTCTTAAAATATAACCACAATTTAAACGTTAAAGAGGAGATTTATTCAGTTCATTCTTTCTTGTTGCGTCTCTTGTTGCGTTCTGCAGCCAGAGGAAGGGGGTCGGCATCAGGCGGGGGCTGTCAGGGGCCAGTGGGAGGAGCGTCCTGCAGCCGGGGGTGCGGGATGGCTTCAGGTGGTCGCCAGTGGGGGTGGCGCTTTCTGGAGGGCTAGTAAGGGTGTTGAGAGCCGAAGGGACTGGTGTCCTGAGGGTGGTGGGCTCACGGCTGGTGGGCTCACAGTTCAATCACTCACGGCTGGAGGGCTCACAGTTCACTCACGGCTGGTGGGCTCAGAGTTCACTCACTCACTCACGGCTGGTGCGCTCACAGTTCACGCACGGCTGGTGGGCTCAGAGTTCACTCACTCACGGCTGGTGGGCTCACAGTTCACTCACTCACGGCTGGTGGGCTCACAGTTCACTCACTCACGGCTGGTGGATTCACAGTTCACTCAGTCATGGCTGGTGGATTCACAGTTCACTCATTCATGGCAGGTGAACTCACAGTTCACTCAGCCTTGGCTGGAGGACTCACAGTTCACTAGGCCATGGCTGGTGGATTCACAGTTCACTCAGCCAAGGCTCGTGGGCTCACAGTTCACTCACTCACGGCTGGTGGGCTCACAATTCACTCCGCCACGGCTTGTGCAGACTCACAGTTCATTCAGCCACAGCTTGTGGACTCAAAGTCCACTCAACCTCGGCTAGTGGACTCACACTTCACTCAGCCACGGATTGTGAACTCACAGTTTACACAGCCACGGCTTGTGGACTCACAGTTCAGTCAGCCACGGCCTCGGGACTCACAGTTCAGTCAACCACGGGTTGTGGACTCACAGTTCAGTCACTCACGGTTTGTGAACTCACAGTTCAGTCACTCACGGCTTGTGGACTCACAGTTCAACCAATCACGGCTTGCGGACTCGCAGTTATGTCACTCACGGTGCAGGGGAGGGGGATACAGGAGATGGGGTGTAGGAAAGTGGGGATGTTGGAGATGTGGGTATAGGGGAGTGGTGTATAGGCGAGGAGGGTGTAGGGGGAGGTAGGGGAGGGGGGTGTAGGGGAGGGGGGGGTGTAGGGGAGGGGATATAGGGGAGGGGGGTGTAGGGGAGGAGGGCAAGTAGGGGAAGGGTTGTAGGGGAGGGTGTGTAAGGGCGGGGGTGAAGGGGAGGAGGGAGCATAGGGGAGGGGGGTAGTTGGGGAGAGGTATGTAGGGGAGGGGGGTGTAGGGGTGGGGTGAGGGGGGTTGTGGGGTATGGGAGGGGCTGTATGTGGGAGGGGGATAGATAGATAGATAGATAGATAGATAGATAGATAGATAGATAGGTAGGTAGGTAGGTAGGTAGGTAGGTAGGTAGGTAGGTAGGTAGGTAGGTAGGTAGATAGGTAGGTAGGTAGGTAGGTAGGTAGGTAGGTAGGTAGGTAGGTATGTAGGTAGGTAGGTAGGTAGGTAGGTAGAAAGATGGCTTCAGCCCCCACCTGAAGCCATCCCCATCGCCATCTGCAGGATGCTCTCCATTGGTCCATGCATGAAGCCGCTGGGGAGCGGCAGTGGTAGGCAGTAGACCACTGCCGCCGCATAGCCCCCAACTGCGCAGGCGCGGCTGATGGGTTCCTGTTGTGACGCCCCTGATCCCCCCTCCTCCCTTCACCCCCCCACCCAACTCTGCCCCTTGCCGTTACCCCCCCCCCCCCCCCCCCCCCATGCACTCACTTCATCCCCCCCTCAAGCCCCCCCATCCACTCTTAGCGGCTCTCCGGTGGCACAGCCATTCCCTCCCATTGTGACGTAGAACACGCAGGTATTACTGCGCAGGTGCAGCTGATGGGCACTGTAAGTGGAAAAGGGAATTATTAAAGTTTACAATGTGAATAACTCTTAAAATATAACCACAATTTAAACATTAAAGAGGAAATTTATTCAGTCCATTCATTCTTGTTGCGTTTCTTGTTGCGTTCTGCAGTCGGGGTTGGGGGACGGCTTCAGGCGGTTGCCAGTGGGGGTGGCGCTTTCTGGAGGCCTAGTAAGGGTGTTGAGAGCCGAAGGGACTAGTGTCCAGAGGGCTAGTATGGACATTGTGGGCCGAATGGATTCTGGGCCGAATGGATTCTTGTGCTCACAGTTCACTCACTCATGGCTGATGGACTCATAGTCCACTCACGGCTGGTGGGCTCACAGTTCACGCACTCACGCTGGTGGGCTCATAGTTCACTCACAGCTAGTGGGCTCCCAATTCACTCAATCATAGCTGGTGGGCTCACAGTTCACTCACTCATAGCTGGTGTGCTCACAGTTCACTCATTCACGGCTGGTGGGCTCACAGTTCACTCACTCACGGCTGGTGGGCTCACAGTTCACTCACTCATGGCTGGTGGGCTCACAGTTCACTCACTCACGGCTGGTGGGCTCGCAGTTCACTCACTCTCGGCTGGTGGGCTCGTAGTTCACTCATTCACAGATGGTGGCCTCACAGTTCACTCAGTCACGGCTGGTGGGCTCACAGTTTACTCAGTAATGGCTGGTGGACTCACAGTTCATTGAGTCATGGCTGGCGGAGTCACAGTTCACTCAGCCACGGCTAGTGGACTTACACTTCACTCAGCCACGGATTGTGAACTCACTGTTTACACAGCCACGGCTTGTGGACTCACAGTTCAGTCAATCACGGTTGATAGACCCACAGTTCACTCAACCACAGCTTCAGTGAGCCACGGCCTCTGGACTCACAGTTCAGTCACTCACGGTTTGTAAACTCACAGTTCAGTCACTCACGGCTTGTGGACTCACAGTTCAGCCAATCATGGCTTGCGGACTTGCAGTTATGTCACTCACGGTGCAGGGGAGGGGGATACAGGAGAGTGGGTGTAGGAAAGCGGGGATGTTGGAGAGGGGGGTATAGGGGAGGGATGTATAGGGGAGGAGGGGGTGTAGTGGACGAGGGCGAGTAGGGGAGGGGGGTTGTAGGGGAGGGTGTGTAGGGGAGGGGGGTGTAGGGGAGGAGGGAGCATGGGGGAGTAGGGGAGAGGTATGTAGGGGAGGGGGGTGTAGGGGAGGAGGGAGCATAGGGGAGGGGGGAGTAGGGGAGAGGTGTGTAGGGGAGGGGGGTGTAAGGGTGGGGGGAGGGGGGGTTGTGGGGTACGGGAGGGGGTGTATGTGGGGGGGGGGATAGATAGATAGATAGATAGATAGATAGATAGATAGATAGATAGATAGATAGATAGATAGATAGATAGATAGATAGATAGATAGATAGATAGATAGATAGATAGATAGATAGATAGATAGATAGATAGATAGATAGATAGATAGATGGATATGTAGGCAGACAGACAGACAGACAGACAGACAGACAGACAGACAGACAGACAGACAGACAGACAGACAGACAGACAGACAGACAGACAGACCGACAGACAGAAGGCCAGCGGTAGGCCACGACAGTGCTCCCCCCTCCCAACCGGCCACCGGAAGGCCCCGCCTGAAGCCATCCCCTCCCCGGCTGCAGGACGCTCCCCATTGGTCCATGCGTGAAGCCGGTGGGGAGCGGCAGCGGTAGGTTACGGCAGAAGTAGGCCACTGCCGCCGCATAGCCCTCAACTGCGCAAGCGCGGCTGACGGGTTCCCGTTGTGACACCCCTAATCCCCCTTCTTCCCCTCACCCCCCCCCCACTTTGCCCCTTGCCGTTACCCCACCCCCCCATGGACTCACTCCATCCCCCCCTCAAACCCCCCCCCCCATCCACTCTTAGCGGCTCTCCGGTGGCACAGCCATTCCCTCCCGTTGTGACGTAGAACACGCAGGTATTACTGCGCAGGTGCAGCTGATGGGCACGGCAAGTGGAAAAGGGATTTATTAAAGTTTGCAATGTGAATAACTCTTAAAATATAACCACAATTTAAACGTTAAAAAGGAGATTTATTCAGTCCATTCATTCTTGTTGCGTCTCTTGTTGCGTTCTGCAGCCGGGGGAAGGGGTCGGCAGAGGGAGGGGGTCGGTGTCCAGAGGGCTAGTGTTGACATTGTGGGCCGAATGGATTCTTGGACACAGTTCACTCACTCATGGCTGGTGGACTTACAGTTCACTCACTCACGGCTGATTGGCTCACGGTTCAATCACTCACGGCTGGTGGGCTCACAGTACAATCACTCACGGCGGGTGGGCTCAGAGTTCACTCACTCACGGCTGGTGGGCTCTCAATTCACTCAATCATGGCTGGTGGGCTCACAGTTCACTCACTCACGGCTGGTGTGCTCACAGTTCAATCACTCACGGCTGGTGGGCTCAGAGTTCACTCACTCATGGCTGGTGGGCTCACAGTTAATTCGCTCTCAGCTGGTGGCTCACAGTTCACTCACTCACGGCTGGTGGGCTCACAGTTAATTCACTCTCGGCTGGTGGGCTCGTAGTTCACTCACACTCGGCTGGTGGGCTCACAGTTCACTCACTCACAGCTGGTGGGCTCACAGTTCACTCACTCATGGCTGGTGGGCTCGTAGTTCACTCATTCACAGATGGTGGCCTCACAGTTCAATCAAACATGGCTGGTAGGCTCGCAGTTTACTCAGTCACGGCTGGTGGACTCACAGTTCACTCAGTCATGGCTGGTGGACTCACAGTTAACTCACTCATGGCTGGTGGACTCACAGTTCACTCAGCCTCGGCTGATGGACTCACAGTTCACTCACTCACGGCTGGTGGGTTCACAGTTCACTCCGCCATGGCTTGTGCACTCACAGTTCACTCAGCCACAGCTTGTGGACTCACAGCCCACTCAGCCTCGGCTTGTGGACTCACATTTCACTCAGCCACAGCTTGTGGAATCACACTTCACTCAGCCACGGCTAGTGGACTCACACTTCACTCAGCCACTGCTTGTGAACTCACAGTTCACACAGCCACGGCTTGTGGACTCACAGTTCAGTCAGTCACGTTTTATGGACCCCCAGTTCAATCAGCCACGGCTTGTGGACTCACAGTTCAGTCAGCTACGACCTCTGGACTCACAGTTCAGTCAACCACGGATTGTGGACTCATAGTTCGGTCACTCACGGTTTGTGAATTCACAGTTCAGTCACATGGCTTGTGGACTCACAGTTCAGCTACTCACGGCTTGTGGACTCACAGTTATGTCACTCACGGTACAGGGGAGGGTGGTGCAGGAGAGGGGGTGTAGGAAAGCAGGGGTGTTAGAGATGTGGTATAGGGGAGGATGGTATAGGGGAGGAGGGTGTAGGGGGGTAGGGGAGCGGGGTGTAGGGGAGGGTTGGTGTTGGGGAGGGGATGTAGGGGAGGAGGGGTGTAGGGGAGGAGCTGGTCTAGTGGAGGAGGGCGAGTAGGGGAGGGGGGTTGTAGGGGAGGGGGGTTTAGGGGAGGAGGGAGCATAGGGGAGGAGGGAGCATAGGGGAGGGGGGAGTATGGGAGAGGTGTGTAGGGGAAGGGGATGTAGGGGTGTGGGGAGGGTGGTTGTGAGGTACGGGAGGGGCAGTGTGTTGGAGGGGGATAGATAAATAGATAGGTAGGCAGACAGACAGACAGACAGACAGACAGACAGACAGACAGACAGACAGACAGACAGACAGACAGACAGACAGACAGACAGACAGACAGACAGACAGACAGACAGACAGACCGACAGACAGACGTGTGTGTAACAGCACAGGTTTAGAGGGATATGGGCCAAATGCAGTCAGGTGGGAATAGTGTAGGTGGGACATGTGTGAGAAAGTTGGGCTGAAGTCATGGGGAAAAAGCCTGAAAGTGGTACTGATTTTGAATGATCAGCCAGAATATTAAATCGTGGTGCTGGCTCGAAGGGCCGAATGATCGAATGGCCAACTCCTGCACCTATTTTCTATGTTTCTATGTCATTTCCACACTGCATCACTCTACGACTGTCAAAAACAATACTCACCAATGTTCACCTATTATCTGCCACACTATGTCCAGCCTCTCCTCTCTTCTAGCTTTCTTCCCCCTTCCTCAAGACTCCAGCATCTGCAATTTCTTGTGTTTACCTTCTGACCTGAACCGCCTCAGGTTCGTGTAGAAGGCATTTTGTACACTGGCATTCATCGGTCAGTTGCAATTAAAAAAACAAGTGCTGGAGTAACTCAGTAGGTCACTGGAGAACATGGATCGGTGATGTTTCGGGTTGGGACCGTTCTTCAGACTGATTGTTGGGGGGTGATGAGAAAGCTGGAAGAGAGGGGAGGCAGGACAATGCGTGTCAGGTAAAAGTGGTTGGGGTAAGATTGGAGCGGGTGAGGGGAGTGGAGAAGTCAAGGCGATTGATGTCGCATTGGCAGTTGCACTAAGCCTTGCACGGGGTGTCCAAGAGGAGGAGGGATGTTGGAGATGAGAGAAGGGCTCGTCACTGGGATACGAGGAATCCTTCCTACAGAATAAGGTGCGGAGGTGGAGGTGATGTAAGGAGAGCTCTACATTATGGTGGGCCCAGCTCTCGTTAAAGTGTATGAGGGTTACAAAATCAGGCATTTATTTGTTTCTGTTTGAGTTCCAATTGTGTTATGCTAGTTTGTAACTGGAAGAGATTAAACATTAAACAGATATTATCTTTGCAATCTTCCAGAAATGATATGGAAAGTATATCAAATGGAGGTTCCCCAGTGGATGAACCAATCAACAAAATACATTGCGGAACTGCGCTCAATTGCTGATAACATTGACAATTATCATCACGATGCCACCATCGCAAACATAGCAGGCACATCCACAGGAGCCGTGGGGGGAATCCTAAGCATCGCAGGAATAGTTGCTGCTCCTTTCACAATGGGAACCTCGCTACTGCTCACCGGGGTGGGGATGGGGGCGGGCATACTTGGTGGGGTCACTAACATTGTGTCCAATTATTTTGATAAGGCAAACCAAAAAAAACTACAGGAAAGAGTGAATGAAATTGTACAGCAATACCTAAAAATGACCAAAAACCTGACAGATACATTATCTCAGCTCAACCAAGCCATTGAATCCCTGATTCGGATTGAGGAGAGGATGAACCCAGCTACAAACTTTGTTAGTACTGCCCAGGGTCTTGCGACGAGCTTAGGTTTTGTGTCCGTATTGACAAAATCAGCCACCTTGAATGCCTTGAAAACATCCAGAACTGCGTCAGGAATTCTGGCAGGGCTCACATTAGCATGGGATATCTTTTCCATATTGGATGACATAAACGAACTTGGAAAAAAGATGACTGAAATCTCTAAGATGATCCGACAGATTGCTACAAACATGGTGGAGGAAAGGGGCAATATGGAGAAAACACTTTCAGACTTGAAGAAGAGCTATGAGGACTTAGGTCGGCGGGGGGGGGGGGGGAAGGGGGGTGGTGGAGGGGGGGGGGTGGTGGAGTGGGGGCGGTGGGGGGGGTGGGGGGAGGGGGGGTGGTGGAGGGGGGGGGGGGGGGGGGTGGAGTGGGGGGGGTGGGGGGGGGGGGGGCGCTGCAATGGTGGCAACCCTATCAGCAGCGCATTGGTTTTTTTGACTTTAATTTTTTTAGTGTGTTTAATGTGTTTAATGTTTGTTTGTGTGAGGGGTGGTGTGGGGGGGTAAGGGGGAAACCGCTTCGGTCGCCTCCTCCATGGGGAGGTGACTTTTTCCAGGTCGCCTCCCCCGTGGCCTAACATCAAGGATCGGCGCAGCCTTTCCCGGAGACTCGCCCGGGGCTCCAGCGGCGGGCGCAGCGTGGACTCTCGGCATGGAGCGGGTGAGC
The DNA here is from genome assembly GCF_010909765.2 of Amblyraja radiata. Lineage (NCBI taxonomy): Eukaryota > Metazoa > Chordata > Chondrichthyes > Rajiformes > Rajidae > Amblyraja > Amblyraja radiata. The sequence goes on from NC_045956.1 coordinate 178,254,314, forward strand.
CCTCGCTGGGGCTAGCCGGAGGGGAGCGATCCGCTTCGCTGGCCCGCGGCAGCCGGCAAACTGAAGCCGCGGTCTGCACAGCTACAGCTGGCGCGGCGTCTACAGCCCAGGATCCCTCGTGGGGGACCCGGGGGGAGAAGAAGAAGCCACCACTGCCGGTCCGCGGACAACTTCTACCGCGGGCCCGGCGTGAACTTACCATCACCCCTGGAGGGGAGCTTCGACCGCCGGCCCTGCAGTCTACGGTGCTTCTGGCTGCGGCGGGGACTTTAAATCTCGACCGCCAGCCTGCGGCCTACACCAACTTAAAGCCGCGGTCTCCGGTGAGGAAGAGCCAATCCTGGATTGACTCTGGACTCTGGTCCTGACCACGGGGGGGGAAATGGAGGAGGACTGGCCAAATGTTGTGCCTTCCACCACAGTGATGAATGCTGTGGTGGATGTTTGTGTTAATTTTTATTGTGTATTGTGTGTTCTTTCTCATTGTATCGCTGCTGACATATTCATTTCACTTGCACTTTATGTTCAATGTGACGAATAAACCCGTATTGTATTGTATTGTATTGCTGAACAGACATCTGGTTGGTTTATGATCATACAGAGATCAAATTAATTACTCTGAATTCACTCTCCCTTATTTTTTAAAACTATCCATCATTATACTTTGCAGCTTCAGTTTTTGTTTCATTTTTTATTTTTTTCTTAAATTTTATTTTTATTAGCAGTACAGTAAATTACATTAATACATCACATATATCTTATTACATTATGTTGTACCACTTCATTTTTTGAGCTTTAAAAAAGATAGAAATAAAAGAAGTAAGGAAAATAAGCAAGTCGTGAAAGTGCAGGAAAGTGTTGGGAGACGAGAGCCTCTTAGGGAAGGAGTTAGAGAAGGAAGTAAAGAAAGGAAATAAGACCCTAGAAAGAAAAGAAAAAAAAGGAGAAAGGAAAATCAATCGCTCTATTGTAACACAAAACTCCGCAAAAAGGGATATACCAACCGTGTTTTTATTAAAAGTTTATTTTATACCCCCCGTTACCAGATCCTGGTAGCCTTTATGTTTTAACTTACTATTGCACCTTATGCTTGTAATAGTTCCATAAATGCAGACCACGTCTTTTGGAAGTGATCTGCTTTGCCTGCTAGGAGGAGTCGCATCTCTTCCAAGTGTAGTGTTTCGAACATGTTTGAAATCCACATTTTTATTGTTGGTATTGGAGCATTTTTCCAAAATTTGAGTATAAGCTTTTTTCCTTCCAATATTCCAAAAATGATCCATTCTGCTTTTGGTAGCAGTTTTGTTTTAAATAATTTTGTGAAGATTTCAAATATTTCGTTCCAGAATTTTTGAATTTTTATACAGAAAACAAAAGAGTGCGCTATGTTAGCTTCTTGTGACTGACATTTATCACAAATGGGTGAGACATTGGGGAAAAGTTTATTTTAGTCTATGTAATGTTTTATATTGGATTAGAGTGTGTCGGACGTTGATCGAACATTTATGCACATATAGTAAGTGTTTATCCCAGCTCTCTTTTGAAATTTTTATAGCTAGTTCTTGTTCCCAATCTCTTCTAATATTATCGGTTGTAGGTATTTCTATATTCAAAATAATGTTATATAAGTATGATATTAGATTTGCTGATTCAGCCTTTATCTTCATGGCTTCATCTAATAAGTCTGGGGGCATGTTATAATAGTTTTTGTATATTTTTTCAGATAAGCACGGATTTGAAGATATTTGAAATATTGATTATTTTTCAAGTTATATTTCAGTTGTAATTGTTGAAATGGTAATAAATTTCCTAATTCATACAAGTCTCCGAGCGTTTTGATTCCCGTTCTTTCCCATTGTGTAAATGATTTATCTATAATTGAGGGTTTAAACGAAGGGTTATTAGCTATTGGCATTAGCAGAGATAGATTTCTTAATTTTAAGTTCTGTTTTATTTGTTTCCAAGTTCTAATTGTACTATGTATCATTGGATTTTTATTATAATTTTTGTTATTCAAATTCGTTGGTGAGAGGAGAGTCGCTCCTGTATTACCCGGAGCGCAGTCCTCTCTCTCGCTGGTGCTGGTGCTGGTGCTGCTGCAAAGGCATATGTAAATGGGTCCATTCCGATTGGACATCTGTGAGCATTGGGCATTGTGACATCACACGATGGAACTTTCACCAGGTGCTGGGGCTGCTGCAAAGGCATATGTAAATGATCCATTCCGATTGGACATATGTGAACATTGGGCATTGTGACATCACACAATGGAACGTTCACCTACATTCTATGGGAGAGAATCCATTTTTTTTTTTGGAAATATGGGGGGGGGGGGGGGGGGTGGGGGGGAGAAGGATTTGATTAAAAACGTGTACATAAACACGACAAAATGTAATCAGGAGTGGATACTTGGAATGAAAAGTGAAATCTCTACTGAAATGGAAAAAATCTCGGCGATTCTGCGTCTGGTTTCGGTGTAGCAACGAATTAAAGGCTGGCAATCACTAGTCAGGCAGGCAGCCGGTCGGACGGCAGCCACAGACTTTTAATATATAACTAGACCAAGTGCAGACCTGTTGGGTCTGTTTCCCCAACGGTGTTTGCGGGGGGGGGGGGGGGTTTAGCGGCATCACACTCACATTAACCACCCCCCAAACACACAGATGTGGGGAGGGGAGGTGAGAAGAGGGGAGGGAGGGGAGAGGATTAGGAGGAAACAGGACAGATTTGGGAGGGAAAGGAGAGCGGGGTAGGAGGTGAGAGAGGGGGATGGGGAGAGAGACGTGGGGGAGGGGGGGATGGGGAGGGAGGGGAGGAGGGAGGGAGGGGGAGAGGGGTGAGTGGAGAGAGGGGAAGGAGTGGGGAGAGCGGAGGGGGAAGGGGGGAGAGAAGAGGAAGAGTGGGTAGGGAGGAGGTGAGGGGTAGGAGGAGTGATGGAAGAGGGACAGAGGGGTAGGAGGAAGGGGGCGGGGGGGAGAGAGGGAAGGGGGTGGGGTAGAGAGGGAAGGGGGGTGGGGGAGAGAGGGATGGGTGGGAGAGGGAGATGGGTGATGAGAGGGAAACATAGAAATTAAGTGCAGGAGTAGGCCATTCGGCCCTACGAGCCTGCACCACCATTCAATATGATCATGGCTGATCATCCAACTCAGTATCCAGTACCTGCCTTCTCTCCATATACCCTGATCCCTTTAGCCACAAGGGCCAGATCTACCTCCCTCTTAAATATAGCCAATGAACTGGCCTCAACTACCTTCTGTGCCAGTGAATTCCAGAGATTCACCACTCTCTGTGTGAAAAATGTTTTTCTCATCTCGGTCCTAAAAGATTTACCCCTTATCCTTAAACTGTGACCCCTTGTTCTGGACTTCCCCAACATCTGGAACAATCTTCCTGCATCTAGCCTGTCCAACCCCTTAAGAATTTTGTAAGTTTCTATAAGATCTAGATCTAAAATCTAGCGAGTACAAGCTGAGTCTATCCAGTCTTTATTCATATGAAAGTCCTGACATCCCAGGAATCAGTCTGGTGAACCTTCTCTGTATTCCCACTATGGCAAGAATGCCTTTGAGCATTGGGCATTGTGACACGATGGAACGTTCACCAGGGGCTGGGGCTGCTTCTATGGGTGAGAAGCTAGTATTTTTTGAAATATTGGGGGGGGGGGGGGGGGGGGGGGGGGGCTGCGGCATCACACTCACATTAACCACCCCCCAAACACACAGGTGGGGGGAGGGGGGTGAGAAGAGGGGAGGGAGGGGAGAGGAGGAGGAGGAAACGGGACAGATTTGGGAGAGAAAGGAGAACGGGTTAGGGGGTGAGAGAGGAGGATGGGGAGAGAGATGTGGGGGAGGGGGGGATGGGGGAGGAGGGAGGGAGGGGATGAGGGTTGGGCGGAGAGAAGTGGAAGAGTGGGGAGGGAGCGTGGAGGGGGTGGGGGGAGAGAAGAGGAAGAGTGGGTAGGGAGGAGGAGAGGGGTAGGGGGAGTGATGGAAGATGGACAGAGGGATAGGGGGAAGGGGGCGTGGGAGAGAGGGAAAGGGGTGGGGTAGAGAGGGAAGGGGGTGGGGGAGAGAGGGATGGGAGAGGGGTGAGGGAGAGGGGGAGGAGAGAAGGGGGAGAAAAGTGGAAGAGTGGGGAGGGAGGGAGGGGTAGAGGGGTAGCGGGAGTGGTGGAAGAGGGACGGGGGAGTGGTGGAAGAGGAACAGAGGGGTAGGAGGAAGGGGTGCGGGGGAGAGGGAAAGGGAGGGGAAGAGAGAGGGGTGGAGGAGGGAGAGGGGTGGAATAAGGGGAGAGAAGTGGCAGAGTGGGGAGGGAGGGGTAGGGGGAGTGGTGGAAGAGGGACAGAGGGGTAGGGGGAAGGGGGTGGGGGGAGAGAGGGAAGGGGGTGGGGTAGAGAGGGAAGGGGGTGGGGAGGGAGGGATGGGTGGGAGAGGGAGAGGGGTGAAGAGAGGGAAACATAGACACATAGAAATTAAGTGCAGGAGTAGGCCATTCGGCCCTTTGAGCCTGCACCACCATTCAATATGATCATGGCTGATCATCCAACTCAGTATCCTGTACCTGTCTTCTCTCCATACCCCCTGATCCCTTTAGCCACAAGGGCCACATCTAACTCCCTCTTACATATAGCCAATGAGCTGGCCTCAACTACCCACTGTGGCAGAGAATTCCAGAATCCCACCCATCCCTCTCTCCCCCACCCCCCTTTCCTCTTTTCACCACTCTCTGTGGTGAAAAATGTTTTTCTCATCTCTGTCCTAAAGGATTTCCCCCTTATCTTTAAACTGTGACCCCTTGTTCTGGACTTCCCCCAACATCTGGAACAATCTTCCTGCATCTAGCATGTCCAACCCCTTAAGAATTTTGTATGTTTCTAAAAGATCCACCCTCAATCTTCTAAATTCTTGCGATTACAAGTCGATTCTATCCAGTGTTTCTTCATATGAAAGTCCTGACATCCCAGGAATCAGTCTGGTGAACCTTCTCTGTACTTCCTCTATGGCAACAATGTCTTTGAGCATTGGGCATTGTGACATCACACGATGGAACGTTCACCAAGTGCTGGTGCTCCTGCAAAGGCATATGTAAATGAATCCATTCCGATTGGACATCTGTGAGCATCGGGCATTGTGACATCACACGATGGAACGTTCACCAGGTGCTGGGGCTGGTGCTGCTTCTATGGGTGAGAAGCCAGTTTATTTTTGAAATATTGGGGGGGAGAGGGGGGGGGGGGAAGGATTTGATTAAAAACGTGTACTTAAACACAACAAAATGTAATGAGGAGCGGATACTTAGAAATAAAAGTGAAATCTCTACCGAAATGGAAAAGATGTCGGCGATTCTGCATCTGGTTTCGGAGTTGCAGGGAATCAAAGGAAGAAAGGTGTCCGGCAGCCGTCCATGTAAATGGATCCATTCCGATTGGACATCTGCGAGCATTGGGCATTGTGACATCACACGATGGAACGAATCAAAAGGCAGAAAGGCAGCCGGATGGCAGGCGGCAGCCACAGACTTTTATATAATAGATAGACTAGACCAAGTGCAGACCCGTTGGGTCTGTGTCCCCAATGCGCGTTTGTGGGGAGGTTGGGGGGGGGGGAGCTGCGGCATCACACTCACACTAACCACCCCCCAAACACACAGGTGGGCGGAGGGGGGAGGGGGATATGGGGTGGGGAGAGAGGAGTTTGAGAAGGGCGGAGGGAGGGGAGAGGGGGATGAGGAAATGGGAAAGATTTGGGAGGGAGAGCAGAGTGGGGTAGGGGGAGTGAGAGGTGGATGGAAGGAGGAGGGGAGTGGGAGGAGAGTGGGGAGGGCAGGAAGGGGGGGAAAGGGGTAGGGGGTGGGAGAGGGGTAGCGGGGGGAGTGGTGCAAGAGAGAGGGGAAGGGGTGGGGGGAGATTGGGGTGAGAAGGGTGGGGGAAGGGGAGAGAGGGAGGAGGAGGGGGAGTAGGGAAGGGAAGCAGGAGAGAGAGGGGGAAGAGTGTGGAGGGAGGGGGAGAGTGGTAGGGGGGCGGGGGTAGAGTGGGATGGGAGGGGGAGAGGGGAAAAAGTGGGGAGGGAGGGAGGGGTAGCGGGTGGTGGAAGAGGGAAGGGGGAGTGGTGGAAGAGGGACAGGGGTAGGGGAAGGGGTGGGGGAGAGAGGGAAGGGAGGGGGAGAGAAAGGGGTGTGGAGGGAGAGGGGTGGGGTAAGGGGGAGAGAAGTGGAAGAGTGGGGTGGGAGGGGGAGGGGTAGTGGTGGAAGAAGGGCAGGGGGATAGGGGGAAGGGGAAGGGGGCAAGGGGAGAGAGGGAACGGGGTGGGGTAGAGAGGGAACGGGGTGGGGGAGAGAGGGATGGGGCTGGGAGGAGGCGGGGGAGGAGAGGGTGAGGGGTGAAGGGAGGGAGATGGAGAGGGGGAGGGGAGTAAAGAGTGTAAGGGGAGAGAGGTGTGGGGGATGGGAGAGGGAGGCGAGGAGGGAGATGGGGTAAGGGGTTGAGGGGGAAGAGTGTGGATGGAGGGGGAAGAATGGGGAGAGGGAAGGGGCGGGGAGGGAAGGGGGTGGGGAGAGGGAGTGAGGAGAGGGAGATGGAGAGGGGGAGGGAGATGGGGTAGGGGAGGGAGGGAGAAGAGTGTGGAGGGAGGGGGACAGCAGTAGGGGTGAGAGAGGGTAAATAGTGGGGTGGGAGAGGGAGTGGGGGAGAAAAGTGGAGGGGGAGAGGGGTAGGGGGAGTGGTTGAAGAGGGACAGGGGGATTGGTGGAAGAGGGACAGAGGGGTAGGGGAAGGGGGGTAGGGGGAAGGGGGCGGGGGGGAGAAAAGGAAGGGGATGGGGTAGAGAGGGAAGGGGGTGGGGTGAGAGGGATGGGAGAGGGAGAGGGCCTTTTTACTTCAACCCAAAGCCAAACAACCATTTGCAGGCAGTGCTTTTTTGCTTCAAACTAACCATATATTCATTTTCAAAATGCATTAAGGGTACTCACAATGATGTAGACATTTGTTCAGTGTAATTCAGAGCTCAGAGTGACAGAGACTAATTGACAGAGCTCCATCTTGCAGAGACTAATTGAGGCACACCACTTCCTGGTTTTATAGTCCCTCCCCCTCCCTCCCGCAGGGCCAGCAGAGAGAATGGTGAATTTTGTAAAAAAACATTAATATCTCTGTCATTATCCATCGACAGGAAAAATCCTCGGCACACATGGGGGTCTGAGTGAGGTGACCAAAAATTACGGCCGTAAGTGGCGGCGTTCTCTCGGAAATCGCAGCACAGACGGCCAAAAGAGGTCAAGAACAGAGATTTCTTATATAGATAGATAGATATAGATAGAAACATCGAAAATAGGTGCAGGAGGAGGCCATTCGGCCCTTCGAGCCAGCACCGCCATTCATTGTCATCATGGCTGATCGTCCCCTATCAATGTTATATGTTTCTATAAGATTCCCCTCATCCTTCTAAACTCCAGTGAATACAAGCCTAGTCTTTTTAATCTTTCCTCGTATGACAGTCCCGCCATCCCAGGGATCAATCTTGTGAACCTACGCTGCACTGCCTCAATCACAAAGATGTCCTTCCTCAAATTAGTAGACCAAACTGTGCGCAATACTCCAGATGTGAACTTGGACCAAAAAAAATCATCTGTCAGGCTGTTATTCAATAACTACAGCTTGGCATTTAATACAATCATCCTCTCCAAGCTGGTTACCAAGCTCTCAGAACTGGATCTCTGCGCATCCCTCTGCAATTGGATCCTCGACTTCCTCATTCACAGACCACAGTCTGTTCGTATTGGTAGAAATGTGTCAGCCTCGATAACAATCAGCACGGGAGCACCTCCATCATCAAGTTCGCCGACGACAGCACTGTTGTGGGACGTATCACTGATGGAGATGAGTCAGAGTACAGAAGGGAGATCGACCTATTGACCAAATGGTGCCAGGACAATAACCTGGCTCTCAACACCAGCAAAACCAAGGAACTGTTTGTTGACTTTGGAAGGGGTAGGATGGGGACCCACAGTCCCGTTTATAGCAATGGGTCGATGGTGGAAAGGGTAAAGAGCTTCAAATTCCTGGGCGTGCATATCTCTGAAGATCCCTCCTAGAACACTGATGCAATTATAAAGAAAGCACATCAGCGCCTCTACTTCCTGAGAAGATTACAGAGAGTCGGTATGTCAAAGAGGACTCTCTCGAACTTCTACAGGTGCACAGTAGAGAGCATGCTGATCGGTTGCATCGTGGCTTGGTTCGGCAACTTGAGCGCCCAGGAGCGGAATACACTGCAAAAAGTTGTAAACACTGCCCAGTACATAATCGGCTCTGATCTCCCTACCTTCGAGGGGATCTATCGCAGTCGCTGCCTCAAAAAGGCTGCCAGCATCATCAAGGATCCACACCATCATGGCCACACACTCATCTCCCTGCTGCCTTCTGGTAGAAGGTACAGGAGCCTGAAATCTGCAACTTCCAGGTTCAGGAATAACTTTTTCCCCACAGCCATCAGACAAACCTAAACAAAAATTTGAACTTTAATAGCCTATTGCACTTTATCTGCTTATTTATGTGTATATTTATATATTAAATGATATATTGACACACTAATCTGATCTGTATTTATTTATACCTATAATTGCCAAACAGCTCATTGTCCAATGTCTTAGTCTAGTAGATATTATAGTGAGTTGTTATGACAAGGCAGTTGAAGCTTTAGAATCATATCATTTTATCAGTACAGGTGCACAACCTTTTATCCGAAGATCCAAATAACGAAAAGCTCCGAATAGCGGACATTTTTTCGGTCCTTGAAGAAAGGTCCTTGAAGACATTCACCGAGGGCGGCCCGCAGAGGTGACAGCGGAACCTCCGGTCGGCCCTCGAAGAAAGGGGAACAAAATTCCCATTCATAAAAGAGAAGGTGAGGGTATATTGCGCGGGAGAGTTAATAATTGACAACCTGCTGCTGCCTGCCCGCTGAGTTAAAACGTTCCCACGGTAGACTCACGATATACAGTGTATCGTGAGTCTTGCATGGGAACTTTTCAACTCAGCGGGCAGGCAGCAGCAGATTGTAGCTCCCTTCAGTTTCACCCCACCTACACCCCTCTGCTTCCCGGCCATGTGTGTGACCTTCCCTCCCCTCTCCAGCTCCTCGCCCATTGCACCGGCGCGGGGGCTTTGCACTGTCTTCACTTCGGCGATGCCAGCAGGTCAGTGCCAGTCACCGGAGACGTCAGGACCAACGGGACCCCCGGGCCCCAGGCCCACTTCAAGCACGGAGATCCCAGAGACCCACAGCCAGCAGCAGCCCAGCCCCGTTCCAACTCCAGAGGAACATGCTCCCCGTAGGGACAGAAGCTGATGGTGTGCAAGGTACGTCTTGTTCTTGCGGTTGCGCAGCTCGGGCTGTGGGCGAACTGCCACTTGTCGCCATAGCGGCCCATCGGGGAGCGGATTCCTCTGGAGTTGGAGGGACAGGGAGACACAGCGGCTTTTGAGAATGGTGGGCAATCACTTCCAAAGTTCTGCCCACACAGTCAGTACATCTCTCCTACACTTGTCTCCCGCACTAAGATCATCTCGCAGAGAATGATCCCAGCCTAACCCTCCCTATTCTCTCCTATTCTGCAAGAAAAAACTACATTGAAGACTCAAACTCGTGATCGAGTAACTGCCGGAACCGAGGCGCAAACTCGTGACCTTGCGGATATGAGCCGAGCACTCTACCACTGAGCCAGCCGTTAAAATCTACGCTAAAGATCTTCCAATCCGAAAGCCGAAAAATTCCGAATTACGAAATGTGTCTGGTCCCAAGGCTTTCGGATAAAAGGTTGTGCACCTGTACCTGTTTCCAGGCACTTGGTGAGACCCACACCCAAAACACCTTGAACACTCTGTAATTCCAGCAATTGTGGCCTTTAGAGTGGGTGGAATGATTTACTGGAATTATATCAGAAACTTGATATGAGAAAAAAATAAGTTACGGCTCCGCTTTAGCTCAGAGAGTGGATGCTGAGGTATAACCACTTCAAGATTCATCAAATGATCTAAGCTTCTTTTAATCTTTTAATCTTTACAATAGTCATATGCACAATATATCGCCTCATGAAGAGTCTGCAGATATATACGGCCATTACGAATAAATCCAATTGGGAGTTGGAAGGCACCTCTTTGTTTATTTAGTTTTAGTTTTAGAGATATAGCATGGAAAGAGGCCCTTCGGCCCAAAGGGTACAAGCAGACCAGTGATCACCCATTTACACTAGTTTTATGTTCTGCAACTTTCTCACCCACTCCCAACATGTTAGGGGTGATTTACATTGGGCCAATTAACCTGCAAACACTCGTCTTTGAGGTGTGGGAGGAAACTGGAAAACAAAGAGAAAACACAAGTGGTCACAGGTAGAACGTGCAAACTCCATACAGAGTACCAGCTGCTCCACTGTGTGACCCTTAGATTGTGAACCGTCCCAGCCACAAGGTTTTATTGGAATAGATAGAAACTTTGAACAACAAGCAAATTGAAAGGTGCCTTACAGCACCAGAGATCCAGGTTCGATCCTGACTACGGGTGCTGTATACATGACGATGTGGATATTCTCCGGGTGCTCTGGTTTTCTCCCCATTCCAAAGACTTGAAGGTTTGTAGGTTAATTGGCTTCAGTAAAATTGTATAATGTCCCTAGTGTGTAGGATGGTGCTAGTGTACGGGAATCACTGGTCGGTGTGGACTTGGTGGGCCGGTTTCTCAGTTCAGTTTTGTTTATTGTCATGTGTACCGAGGGTCCGTGTAAAGCATTTGTTGCATGCTAACAGGCCAGCGGAAAGACAATACATGTTTATAATCGAGCCATTCACAGTGGACAGATACAGAACATGATATGGGAATAACTTTTAGTGCAAGGTAAAGCCAGTTTCGTTGCTGTAACTCTAAACTATAACTAAATGTGATGGTTTGAGGCTTTGTTACAGCATATATACCTTCAAGTAGTTGAACCAAATGAAATATTTCATTGGTTTGCTGAGTATATAATTTTTTATTATATTTATTATTCTACATTTTACTTCGGAGTCACGTGAGTGACTACGTGAAGAAGGCCGTCATCCCACTTGGCGCGCCATTACGTTGACTTGCTTTGCGCAAACGAGCCGACTGGCGGCAGCGTCCAGCGGTAAATTTTAAACCAACAAGGTAAGTTTTTAAACTTACCTCTGGAATTGCTTTGTTTTGCAGGAAACTAATTTTCAGAGTTTGCCTCCTGGATTGGGTGCGAAGTCCAGACGGGCCGCGGGTAAACCTCTATGGACCGCGGGAACCCAGTCACGGAACAGAGGGAATCCCGGTCATGACCTCGGGGATACCCGGAAATGGAGCGGCACCGCGGCACCCGCTACAGAGACCGCGGGACTCGTTACAGAGACCGCGGCAGTGTGGGTGGCGGTCAAAATTCGCCTCACGAATCGCTGGCAATGGAGCCAGCAGCGTCAGACTCATGCCGACAGCACCTAGACAGCATTTAAAGGTCAGTCAGGAAAATTGTATCTTCCTCTCTGCGGAGGGGAGTGTAGGGAAGAGGCCCATTCATTAAAACAAAACGGGCCAGGAGTACCTAGGCAAACCCAATTGGAGGGTTAGTCACTATTTGATCTCTCGCTCTGAGGAAGGGAGCGCAAGGAGAAAGCCCGCAAACAAGTCGGGCCAGGAGGATTCCGATGGAGAGGATAACCTCCTTCATGGGTAACGTGTTTAAACGTTCAAAACTCACATGGAACACCTGATGGAGAGGTGCTCCACAATGATATACTCCAAAGGAGGGAGTTATCAGCCCGGGTATTATGGAGAACCCGCAGGCAGCGGCACCTGTTTCAGGGCTGCACAAATGTCTTCTGCTATGAGGAGAGGTGCATCCACGGTCATTTTCAGTCTGACCCAAAGCAAGAACCTCATTTCGGTCCGCTGGAGGGGCCATGTCAGCGCAGGTATCCACAGGGGCCTGCGGCAGCACCTATTTTCAGGGCTGCCTACAAATCTCACTCTCAGTGGAAGGGAGTGCGAGTGATCAGTAGGTAACTGATCACAAATTTAAAGTATGAACATACTGAAGCACATGCATATGGCCTCAAGAGTACTCTCAAACAAAGGGTTTGCTGCCAGAAGAATTGGTTTCCAGCCGTTGGCAGAATACCTGGAAGTGACCAGAGTTCTCACGCAACAAGTGGCGGCAAGGGAACAGAGCTATCAGGGTGACATTGGAGAAACCAGCCGCCGAATCCTCTCTTCAGCTCCCAGCCTTGGTCACCCTGGAGCCATGTCTCCGTGATCCCAACTATAGCATAGTCATTAATACCTATCTGCACATTCAACTCATCCACTTTATTGCGAATGCTCCTTGCATTGGGACATAAAGCCTTCAGGCTTGTTTTTATAACATTCTTACCCCTTAGAAATATAGAGACATAGAAATATTGAACATAGGTGCAGGAGTAGGTCATTCGGCCCTTCGAGCCTGCACCGCCATTCAATATGATCATGGCTGATCATCCAACACAGTATCCTGTACCTGCCTTCTCTTCATACCCCCTGATCCCTTTAGCCACAAGGGCCACATCTAACTCCCTCTTAAATATAGCCAATGAACCGGCTTCAACTTCCTTCTGTGGCAGAGAATTAGAGAGATTCACCACTCTCTGTGTGAAAAATGTTTTTCTCATCTCGGTCCTAAAAGATTTCCCCCTTATCCTTAAACTGTGACCCCTTGTTCTGGACTTCACCAACATCGGTAACAAGCTTCCTGCATCTAGCCTGTCCAACCCCTTAAGAATGTTGTAAGTTTCTCTTACGCAATTATGTTGAAAAGTAGCCCTTTTTGATTTTTGCCCTGGATTTGTCTGCCTGCCACTTTTACTTTTCACCTTGCTACCTATTGCTTCTACCCTCATTTTACACCCCTTTGTCTCTATGCTCACACATTTAAGAAACCCACCACCACTTATTCTCTGTTTATTATATTTTTCTTCTTTCTCCCTTACATGTTGGCCCTGGGTACTTCCCTTCTCTGCCTCCTGCCTCACACACTGTCTACTAGCTTTCTCTATTTGAGTCCTCCCCCCAACTGTTCTAGTTTAAAGTCTCTCCAGTAGCCTTTGCAAATCTCCCCACCAGGATATTGGTCCCCCTCGGGTTCAAGTGCAACCCGTCCTTTTTGTAAAGGTCACACCTTCCCCAAAAAAGGTCCCAATGATCCAGAAACTTGAATCCCTGCCCACTGCACCAGTCCCTCAGCCACGCATTTATCCTCCACCTCACTCCATTCCTACTCTGACCGTCGCGTGGCACAGGCAGTAATTCTGAGATTGTTACCTTTGCGGTCCTTCTCCTTAACTCTCTTCCTAACTTCCTAAATTCTCCTTTCAGGACCTCTTCTCTTTTTCTACCTATGTCATTGGTACTTATATGTATCACGACCTCAGGCTCCTCTCCCTCTCATTTCAGGATATCTAGGACACGTTCAGACACATCCCAAGCCCTGGCACCAGGGAGACCATCCGGGTCTCCTGACTGTGTCCACAGAATCTCCTATCTGACCCCCTAACTATAGAGTCCCCTATTACTATTGCCCTCCTCTTCTTTTCCCTACCCTTGTGAGCAACAGGACCGGTCCCTCTACTGGAGGTCCGGCCGCTGTTGCTACCCTCAGGTAGGCTGCCCCCCCCCGCCAACAGTACTCAAACAGGAGTACTTATTGCCAAGGTGTACAGCCACCGGGGTACTCTCTAGTCCCTGCCTCTGCCCCTTGCCCCTCCTAACCGTGACCCACTTGTCTGCCTCCCGTGATCTTACAATAGAGCCATTCTGTTATAGTTGTGGACTTCAGGAGGGGGAGGAGGAGGACTCAAGCAACACCAATCACCATTAAGGGCACTGAGGTGGAGGTGGTCGCTAATCACAGGTACCTTGGGGTGCAGCTTGACAGTGAGCTGAACTGGAAGTGTCATATGGAGGCGGTGTACAGGAAGGGACAAAGCCGACTGTATTTTTTAAGGAGGCTGAGGGCATTTAACATCTGCCAACCCCTACTGTGCAGCGTCTACCATTCAGTGGTGGCCAGTGCTCTGTTTTTTTGCTGTGGCCTGTTGGGGAGATGGCGCCCGTATAGCGGATAAAAACAGACTGGACAAGCTAATCAGGAAGGCCGGCTCAGTGGTCGGGGCTGAGCAACGAACGGTCCAGCAGGTGGCAGAGGCCAGAACTCTGAACAAACTAGGTTCTATAATGACCAACCCCACTCACCCACTCCATGCCCTGAAGGTGATCAAGAGCAGCATCTTCAGTCAGAGGCTGATTGCACCAATGTGCAAAACTGAGAGACATAGGAAGTCCTGTTTACCAGCTGCTATAAGGTTATATAATGTGCATAAATAACTGCACTTTTTTTTTAATTAATTGTATTTTAACTTGTATTTTAACTTGTATTTTAACTTGTTAAGTATGGAAGCCATTTGAGGAAATGTGTGGTGTTATGTCTGTCTTGAAGCTGTCGTGGCACTGTAATTTCCTGCAAAGGATTATTAAAGGTATAATCAATCAATCAATCAATTCACAGTAGACAGATATAGAACATGATATGGGAATACCTCCCTATAACTCCTCTCTATAACCTCCTCTCTCTCCCTGACCAGACAGAGGTCATCAAGCTGCTGCTCCAGGTTCCTAACACGGTCCCTTAGGAGCCGAATCTCGAAGCACCTGACGCAGATGTGGACGTCTGGAAGGCAGCACAGACGGCCAAAAGAGGTCAAAAACAGAGATTTCGTAATATAGATAGATAGATATAGATAGAAACATCGAAAATAGGTGCAGGAGGAGGCCATTCGGCCCTTCGAGCCAGCACCGCCATTCATTGTCATCATGGCTGATCATCCCCTATCAATGTTATATGTTTCTATAAGATACCCCTCATCCTTCTAAACTCCAGTGAATACAAGCCTAGTCTTTTTAATCTTTCCTCGTATGACAGTCCCGCCATCCCAGGGATCAATCTTGTGAACCTACGCTGCACTGCCTCAATCACAAAGATGTCCTTCCTCAAATTAGTAGACCAAACTGTACGCAATACTCCAGATGTGAACTTGGACCAAAAAAAATCATCTGTCAGGCTGTTATTCAATGACTACAGCTTGGCATTTAATACAATCATCCTCTCCAAGCTGGTTACCAAGCTCTCAGAACTGGATCTCTGCGCATCCCTCTGCAATTGGATCCTCGACTTTCTCATTCACAGACCACAGTCTGTTCGTATTGGTAGAAATGTGTCAGCCTCGATAACAATCAGCACGGGAGCACCTCCATCATCAAGTTCGCCGACGACAGCACTGTTGTGGGACGTATCGCTGATGGAGATGAGTCAGAGTACAGAAGGGAGATCGACCAATTGACCAAATGGTGCCAGCACAATAACCTGGCTCTCAACAACAGCAAAACCAAGGAACTGTTTGTTGACTTTGGAAGGGGTAGGATGGGGACCCACGGTCCCGTTTATAGCAACGGGTCGATGGTGGAAAGGGTAAAGAGCTTCAAATTCCTGGGCATGCATATCTCTGAAGATCCCTCCTAGAACACTGATGAAATTATAAAGAAAGCACATCAGCGCCTCTACTTCCTGAGAAGATTACAGAGAGTCGGTATGTCAAAGAGGACTCTCTCGAACTTCTACAGGTGCACAGTAGAGAGCATGCTGATCGGTTGCATCGTGGCTTGGTTCGGCAACTTGAGTGCCCAGGAGCGGAATACACTGCAAAAGGTTGTAAACACTGCCCAGTACATCATCGGCTCTGACCTCCCTACCTTCGAGGGGATCTATCGCAGTCGCTGCCTCAAAAAGGCTGCCAGCATCATCAAGGATCCACACCATCATGGCCACACACTCATCTGCCCGCTGCCTTCAGGTAGAAGGTACAGGAGCCTGAAATCTGCAACTTCCAGGTTCAGGAATAACTTTTTCCCCACAGCCATCAGACTATTAAACTCAACCTAAACAAAAATCTGAACTTTAATAGCCTATTGCACTTTATCTGCTTATTTATGTGTGTATTTATATATTAAATGATATATTGACACACTAATCTGATCTGTATTTATTTATACTTATAATTGCCAAACAGCTCATTGTCCAATGTCTTAGTCTAGTAGATATTATAGTGAGTTGTTATGACAAGGCAGTTGAAACTTTAGAATCATATCATTTTATCAGTACCTGTTTCCAGGCACTTGGTGAGACCACACCCAAAACACCTTGAACACTCTGTAATTCCAGCAATTGTGGCCTTTAGAGTGGGTGGAATGATTTACTGGAATTATATCAGAAACGTGATATGAGAAAAAAATAAGTTACGGCTCCACTTTAGCTCAGAGAGTGGATGCTGAGGTATAATCACTTCAAGATTCATCAAATGATCTAAGCTTCTTTTAATCTTTTAATCTTCACAATAGTCATATGCACAATATATCGCCTCATGAAGAGTCTGCAGATATATATAGCCATTACGAATAAATCCAATTGGGAGTTGGAAGGCACCTCTTCGTTTATTTAGTTTTAGTTTTAGAGATATAGCATGGAAAGAGGCCCTTCGGCCCAATGGGTACAAGCAGACCAGTGATCACCCATTTACACTAGTTTTATGTTCTGCAACTTTCTCATCCACTCCCAACATGTTAGGGGCGATTTACATTGGGCCAATTAACCTGCAAACACTCATCTTTGAGGTGTGGGAGGAAACTGGAAAACAAAGAGAAAACACACATGGTCACAGGTAGAACGTGCAAACGGGCAGGTATCCTCGGGGGCCTGCGGCAGCACCTGTTTTCAGGGCTGCCTACAAATATCACTCTCAGTGGAAGGGAGTGCGAGTGATCAGTAGGTAACTGATCTCAAATTTAAAGTATGAACATACTGAAGCACATGCATATGGCCTCTAGAGTACTCGCAAACAAAGGGTTTGCTGCCAGAAAAATTGTTTTCCAGCCGTTGGCAGAATACCTGGAAGTGACCAGAGTTCTCACGCAACAAGTGGCGGCAAGGGAACAGAGCTATCAGGGTGACATTGGAGAAACCAGCCGCCGAATCCTCTCTTCAGCTCCCAGCCTTGGTCACCCTGGAGCCATGTCTCCGTGATCCCAACTATAGCATAGTCATTAATACCTATCTGCACATTCAACTCATCCACTTTATTGCGAATGCTCCTTGCATTGGGACATAAAGCCTTCAGGCTTGTTTTTATAACATTCTTACCCCTTAGAAATATAGAGACATAGAAATATTGAACATAGGTGCAGGAGTAGGCCATTCGGCCCTTCGAGCCTGCACCGACATTCAATATGATCATGGCTGATCATCCAACACAGTATCCTGTACCTGCCTTCTCTTCATACCCCCTGATCCCTTTAGCCACAAGGGCCACATCTAAGTCCCTCTTAAATATAGCCAATGAACTGGCTTCAACTACCTTCTGTGGTAGAGAATTAGAGCGATTCACCACTCTCTGTGTGAAAAATGTTGTTCTCATCTCGGTCCTAAAAGATTACCCCCTTATCCTTAAACTGTGACCCCTTGTTCTGGACTTCACCAACATCGGTAACAATCTTCCTGCATCTAGCCTGTCCAACCCCTTAAGAATGTTGTAAGTTTCTCTTACGCAATTATGTTGAAAAGTAGCCCTTTTTGATTTTTGCCCTGGATTTGTCTGCCTGCCACGTTTAGTTTTCACCTTGCTACCTATTGCTTCTACCCTCATTTTACACCCCTTTGTCTCTATGCTCACACATTTAAGAAACCCACCACCACTTATTCTCTGTTTATTATATTTTTCTTCTTTCTCCCTTACATGTTGGCCCTGGGTACTTCCCTTCTCTGCCTCCTGCCTCACACACTGTCTACTAGCTTTCTCTATTTGAGTCCTCCCCCCAACTGTTCTAGTTTAAAGTCTCTCCAGTAGCCTTTGCAAATCTCCCCACCAGGATATTGGTCCCCCTCGGGTTCAAGTGCAACCCGTCCTTTTTGTAAAGGTCACACCTTCCACAAAAGAGGTCCCAATGATCCAGAAACTTGAATCCCTGCCCACTGCACCAGTCCCTCAGCCACGCATTTATCCTCCACCTCTCTCCATTCCTACTCTGACCGTCGCGTGGCACAGGCAGTAATTCTGAGATTGTTACCTTTGCGGTCCTTCTCCTTAACTCTCTTCCTAACTCCCTAAATTCTCCTTTCAGGACCTCTTCTCTTTTTCTACCTATGTCATTGGTACTTATATGTATCACGACCTCAGGCTCCTCTCCCTCTCATTTCAGGATATCTAGGACACGTTCAGACACATCCCAAGCCCTGGCACTAGGGAGACCATCCGGGTCTCCTGACTGCGTCCACATAATCTCCTATCTGACCCCCTAACTATAGAGTCCCCTATTACTATTGCCCTCCTCTTCTTTTCCCTACCCTTGTGAGCAACAGGACCGGTCCCTCTACTGGAGGCCCGGCCGCTGTTGCTACCCCCAGGTAGGCTGTCCTCCCCCAACAGTACTCAAACAGGAGTACTTATTGCCAAGGTGTACAGCCACCGGGGTACTCTCTAGTCCCTGCCTCTGCCCCTTGCCCCTCCTAACCGTGACCCACTTGTCTGCCTCCCGTGGTCTTACAATAGAGCCATTCACAGTAGATAGATATAGAACATGATATGGGAATACCTCCCTTTAACTCCTCTCTATAACCTCCTCTCTCTCCCTGACCAGACAGAGGTCATCGAGTTGCTGCTCCAGGTTCCTAACATGGTCCCTTAGGAGCCGAATCTCGACGCACCTGGCGCAGATGTGGACGTCTGGAAGGCTATCAGACTCCATGACCTCCCACATCTGACATCCAGAACAGTAAACTGCCCTGGCCCTCATTCTCCCCCCTTATCCTGGCTACAATACAAAGTATAATACAATACAATACAAAGTGCTGGAAGAAATAAGCAGGGGTCTGACTCCCAATCAGCTGCTTCCTCTAGTCCGCTTCCACCACTCAGCGGTTTCCTCAAGCCCACTTATTTTGAAATGTGAAATATGAATGGAACGTTGCAGGGTTGGGATCTCCTGCTACACCAACTGGTCCTGGGCCTCTGTGGAAACAAGCCCCGCGATCGGGTATTACACCTACCGCCCGGACGTTGCTCCTCCCGCACCAATGGCTCCTGGGCCTCTGTTATAGTTTAGTTTAGAGTTACAAATAAACTGGCTTTACCTTGTACTAAAGGTTATTCCCATATCATGTTCTATATCTGTCTACTGTGAATGGCTCTATTGTAAACATGTATTGTCTTTCCGCTGACCTGTTAGCACGCATCAAATGCTTTTCACAGGCCCTCGGTACACATGACAATAAACAAAACTGAACGTAGAAGCAGGCCCTTAGGCCCACCAAGTTCACACCGACCAGCGATTCCCCTACACTAGCACCATCCTACACACTAGGGACATTATACAATTTTACTGAAGCCAATTATCTTACAAACCTTCACGTCTTTGGAATGTGGGAGGATATCGGAGCACCCGGAGAATACCCACGCAGTCAAGGGGAGAACATACAAACTCCATGCATACAGCACCCATAGTCCGGATCGAACCTGGATCTCGGGTGCAGTAAGGTACCTTTCAATTCTCTTGTTGTTCAAAATTTCTATCTCTTCCAATAAAATGATCAACCAACCTTGTGGCTGGGACCGCACACAATCTAAGGGTCACACAGTGGAGCAGCTGGTACTGTCTGTATGGCGTTTGCACGTTCTATCTGTGACCATGTGAGTTTCCTCCGGTTGCTCCAGTTTCTTTTCACACCTCAAAGATGAGTGAGTTTGCAGGTTAATTGGCCCTCTGTAAATCACCCCTAACACCTCGCAACATGGACCCGTTGTAGTTCGCATACCGTCCGAACAGATCCATGGACGATGTGGTCTCCCAGGTTTTGCACACTGCCCTCTCTCATCTTGACAGCCAGAAGGGGGGCTGTGTGAGGATGCTGTTCATAGACTACAGTTCAGCCTTCAACAAGATAGTCCCCACCAGACTGGCCGAGAAGCTACTGGAATTAGGGCTCAACACCCCCCTGTGTGCCTGGGCCCTGGACTTTCTCTCCACCAGGCCCCAGGTAGTCAAGATGGGAGGGAATACATCGAAGTCCCTCACCCTGAGCACAGGATCGCCCCAGGGTTGCGTCCTCAGCACCCTATTGTACTCCCTGTACACACATGACTGTGTGGCTAGGTTCAGCTCCAACTCAATAATTAAGTTTGCTGATGACACTGTGGTGGCGGGCCTGATCTCAGACAACGATGAGAAGGCCTTCCGGGAGGAGGTGGCTGATCTGGCACTCTGGTGCCAGGACAACAGCCTCCTCTTGAACATCAAAAAAACGAAGGAGCTGATCGTGGACTTTAGGAGGGCACATCATCTGAGGACGTACACACCATTGAGGATAAATGGGGATCCTGTGGATAGGGTGAACTGTTTTAAATATCTGGGAGTCCACATCTCTGAGGATATGACATGGGCATCACACGCCTCGGCACTCGTGAGTAAGGCAAGGCAGCGCCTTTACCACCTCAGGCAATTGAGGAAATTCAGAGTGTCTCCGAGGATCCTCCAGTGCTTCTACGCAGCGGCGGTGGAAAGCATCTTGTCCGGAAATACCATCTAGTTTGTGAATTGCTCTGCCCAGGACAAGAAGGCTCTGCAGAGAGTAGTGCGTTTGGCCGAACGCACTATGGGAACTTCACTCGCCCCCCTGCAGGAACTATACAACAGGAGGTGCAACTCCAGAGCAAATAAAATCATGGGAGACCCCTTCCACCCCTGCAACGGACTGTTCCAGCTGCTACGGTCAGGCAAACGCCTCCCTTGCCATGAGGTGAGAACGGAGAGGTTGAGAAGGAGTTTCTTCCCAGAGGCCATTCGGACTGTAAACGCCTATCTCACCAGGGACTAACTCTACTGAACGTTTTTCCTTCCATTATTTATAATGTAAAAGAATATGTGTGTTATGATTATACCTTATTATCACATGCACCTGTGTACCTCGACACAGTGAAATGTTGTGCTATGCATGCAATCCAGTAACATCGTACTGTAGATAAGCACAATCATAGACATGTACAAAAGTGCAAAACAATTGCAGTGTAATAGTAGACCACTGAAACCAGTCCACAAAGAGTCACCGTGTTTCTGGTGCCAACAAAGTTTCAAACTGCTTAAGAGTGTGGCCTTGCCTTGGCCTTAAAGGTCCATTGTCCTGACGGCTTGATTTCCAGAGTTTCCGACTAGATATAAATAGGCAGCAGTCATGATGTGATAAGGATGTTTCAATCCCGTGAAAGGATTTATACTGTAGATAGATTGAATGAGTGGGTGAAAATTTGGTAACATTTTACCAAATCACGCAAGTTGAATCACACAAAAAATGTGGAATCACACACTTCCGTGAGAGGAATACATCGACAAATTAGCAGGCAGGTACATCAGTAATTATGTGGAAAACAAAGAACTGCAGATTCTGGTTTATACCAAAGATAGACATTAAGTAACTCAGCGGATCAGGCTGCATCTCTGGAGACAAAGGATGGGTGACATTAGGTGGGGGGGGGGGGGGGGGGGGGGAGGTTTGGGGTGAAGAGCAGGAGGCAAGAAAAGACCAGAATAAATCAGGGCTGCCAACAAATGAACTCAGGCAGGGTGTTGCCCTGGTAGGTCCTTTGTTTGGCCAGGGATGTGTGAACCCAAGAGAGATACAATGAGTGATGGAGTGCTTTGAGGTGTTGGTTATGCTGCATATCAACTCCTACCTCAACAACATAGAAACATAGAAAATAGGTGCAGGAGTAGGCCATTCTGCTCTTCAAGCCTGCACCACCATTCAATATGATTAACAACCTGGACCCACTACAATTTGCCTATTGACATAACAAGTTAATGAAGAATGCAATGGGGATAGGGTACTGACATGGATAGAAAATTGGTTGGCAGACAGGAAACAAAGAGTATGGAGTAACGGGTCACTTTCAGAATGACAGGCAGTGACTAGTTGGGTAACGCAAGTCTCGGTGCTGGGACTGCAGCTTGATGGTGCGACTGACGGGTTCCCGTTGTGTTGCCCCTGATCCTCCTTCCTCCCCTGATCCCCCAACTGCGCCCCTTGCCTTTGCTCCCTCACACACTCACTCCATCCCCACCCTCAACCCCCCCCCTCCACCCCCCCCCCCTCCCCCCCCCCCCCCCCATCCACTTACCAGCTCTCCGGTGGCACAGCCATCCCCTCCAATTGAGTTCTCATTCTGATATAGAACACGCAGGTATCACTACGCAGGTGCAGCTGACGGGCACGGCAAGTGGAAAAGGGATTTGTTAAAGCTTAAACTGTGAATAACTCTTAAAATATAACACCAATTTAAATGTTAAAGAGGAGATTCATTTTGATAATTATGCTCTGCGATTAAATCTATTATTTTCTTAAAAAATTGTGGGTTATCAAAATTAGGCGCATAAATATTTATCATAGTTAATGGTGTATTGTAAATTTCTCCCGTGACTATAACGTATCTTCCCTCTTTATCAGATATGGATTTCTTTATTTTAAAAGGTATACCCTTCTGAATTATAATGGCCGTGCCTCTTGCTTTAGAGGAGAATGAGGAGTAATAGGTTTGACCTATCCAGTTTGCCCTTAATCTGATCTGAGTTTGTTGTTTCAAATGTGTCTCTTGTAGGAAAGCAATATCCATATTTAATTATTTTAATTGTGCCAGAATTTTACCCCTCTTAATTGGCTCATTCGCACCTCTGATGTTCCAACTACAGAAAGTGAGACCTCCGATATTTGTTCGACTATTATCTTGCATTGGCTATTATTACCAGACTGTATGATTCATGTGATGCAGCCAAGTACCGGAATCCCGAATCCAGAGTTGTCCTTCATAATTTCTGCAGTAGTTTTACATTTCCTGACACTATTAAACATAATTAAGGGAAAGAGAATAACATAACATAAAGTGTACATAAACATTGTTAAGTCATACAACACATAATTGTGAATAAACAAAAAAGGTGTGTGTAAGTTATCAAAAAAGCGATATCTTACAAAAAAGCCACCAATGGTAGCTAGGATTATTTTTAAATTGACCTCCGTCGATGAAATTATGCACTGGGCCTTACCCCCCTATTAAAGTGTGACCCAACGTTAGTCGGTTCCCTCTAGTTGTAACCAAAATTATCATATCAGGTCAATTGATAGCTGAACAGTTTAAAATAGAATAAAAGAGAAGCTAGAAGATTTGGACTAAAATAAAAGTAATTATGGGTTAAATTACCTCGTCAATAATTACACTTTCCATTAACCTGTATGTTAGTTAATTCAAAAAGCGCATCCAGAGCTTTTTGGAGCTGGAGACTGATTGTAGTCTTCTTGGGTCCTCTCTGACCTCTTCTCTTTTTCATCCGATTTTTACCGATAAAATCGTTTTAAATCCCGAATCAACCGGCACCGTTTGATGGAATCAGTACCCTCGACGTTCAGCAATCCTGGTAAGAGTTTTTAAATCGATCCTGGCATGGGAGTCGACTTTAAACACGATTTGTCTGGAGGAGAGCTCAGTGCAGCTGCCTTCACTGCTTCATAGCAGCCACCGGAAGTGCATAATTATCAAAATATAATAATGGGGGGAGATTTTAACTGTGTTATAGACCCATACTTAGATAAATCAATAAAGGTAGGGAAGCGTCTTGTGAATTTTTAAATACTTATATAAAAAATAACAACATAGCTGATGTTTGGAGAATAGCAAATCCAAGTGGTAGGGAATATTCATTTTACTCATCAGTTCATAAAACTTATTCACGAATTGACTATTTCTTATTGGACACAAAATTAATCCCGTATACGAATAAACCATCATATCATAATAGTACTATTTCTGATCATTCACCATTGACTTTTATACTTAAAATTGAGGGAATGCCGTGTATAAAACATTTTTGGAGATTCAACGCACACATATTAAATAACTCACAGGGCTATGAGTATGCAAAAGAACAAACAAATTTTTTTTCGAAATAAATGACACGCCGGGTATTTCTGCACCGCTATTATGGGAAACCTTCAAGGCATATATTCGCGGCGTCATAATCTCTTACCAAAGTTTTCAAAATAAGGAAAATGAAAGAGAACTTCAGTGGATAGAACAGGAAATAAAATTACTAGAACTGGACAATGCAACTGACCCAACCATAGAAAAACATAATAAGATAACTTTATTGAAATATAAAATCAATAGAATACTATCGGCAAGAGTAATAAGATTATTCCAAATTGCAAAACAAGCACACTTCGAATTTGGGGATAAGCCACATAAATTACTTGTGAGGCAACTGAAGCAACAAGAAAAGGAAAAAACTATCACTAAAATTAAATCGGATAAGGGTGAGTTTCTAACACTGCCAAAGGATATTAATAAGAGGTTTGCCCAATTTTATCATAATTTATATACATCTAAAATAAATACAGATGTTAGTAAAATTACAAATGTTTTAGATAATTGCAATCTCCCAAAATTGGATAGTTTAGAACAAGAGCAATTAGGAGCACGGATTATTAGTGAAGAAATAAAACAAATAATAAACTCACTGAACAATGGGAAGACCCCAGGACCAGATGGTTTTAGTAATGAATTTTATGAAAGATTTCAGGAGTCAATTGTACCAATATTATTCAATTTATACATGCAGGCTTATACCGAAAATAAACTACCAGAAACCCTAGCAGAAGCAACAATAACGCATATACCAAAAAAAGATAAAGATTTAGATGAACCGGGTTCTTATAGAGCTATTTCACTTCTAAATACGGATCAGAAAATTTTAGCAAAGATTCTAGCTAGAAGACTAAATAATTATATTAACAATTTAATAAATACGGATCAAACGGGATTTATACCCAAAAGACAATCATTTAATAATTTGAGAAGGCTTTTCAATATAATGTACTCTCACAATGAGGACAATGAAGATATTTCAGTTGTTATGCTGGATGCAGAGAAGGCATTTGATCAGGTAGAATGGCAGTATTTATACAAGGTACTCCAAAAATTTAATACGGTAGAGAATTTTATTAGATGGGTTAAACTACTTTATGATAGACCTACAGCAAGAATATTAACTAACAATATGTTATCTCCAAAATTTTACTTATCAAGGGGTAATAGGCAAGGTTGTGCCTTATCACCATTGCTATTTGCCCTTATGATAGAACCGCTGGCCGAAAAGATTAGAAATCACCCGAATATTCACGGATATAACACTAAGGACTCAAATAATAAAATGTCATTATACGCTGATGATATCCTTTTATATATTACTAATACACAAACGAGTATACCCACATTATTAACATTAATTGAGGAATTCGGCTCTTTTTCAGGATATAGAATAAATTGGAATAAAAGCGAAATTATGTCTTTAAAACCACAGGATTCGAGACACTTACTAAAATTCCCCTTCAAAATTGCAACAGAAAAATTCAAGTATCTGGGTATTCAAATTACGAGAAGACACAAATCATTATTTAGTGCCAATTTTATGCCACTATTAAATAAACTGAATGATATGATTACATTTTGGAAAACGCTCCGCTCTCATTGATAGGTAGAATTAACGCTATAAAAATGACTTTCTTACCACAATTAATATATTTGTTTCAAGCGATCCCAATATATATTCCAAAATACTTTTTCAAAAAACTAGATTCTACTATCACTAATTTTATATGGGATTACGGAGCACACAGAATTCAACGAAAGCATTTGTGTAAACCTAAAGAAGTTGGGGGTTTATCATTACCTAACTTTATGTATTACTACTGGGCAGTGCATATTAAGAACATAATGTACTGGTTGGATAGTTCCACTCAGCAGTTGGAGTGGATAAGAATGGAGAAAGAGGAGTGCTATCCGCACGATATAGGAACGATCCTGCTCTCACCGATAAAATTGAATAGTATAATATATAAGAAGAACCCAATTATTCACAATACAATAAGAATTTGGAAACAAATAAAAGTATCCTTGAAATTAAATAATTTATCAGTACTAACCCCACTATTGAACAACCCTGCATTCAAACCATCTCTCATCGACAACACATACCAACAATGGGATAGACTGGGGATTAGGAAAGTAGGGGATATGTATGAATTGGGCAAACTGTTATCATTTCAACATTTAAAATTAAAATTTAAACTGAAGGATAATCGATATTTTAAATACCTGTATATACAGATATGTGACTTTATGAAGAGATATATACATAGATTTCAAACTATATTTTTAGACCCTTTAGAAGAAGCATTGAATATTAAGGCTGATTCACAAAAACTAATATCATACTTTTATAATAATATATTAAATAGAGAATTACCCTCAACAGAAGCACTAAGAGAAGATTGGGAACATGAACTAATGATAAAGATCTCGAAGGATAGATGGGAAAAGTATTTGATGAACACACATAATTGTTCCATTAATGAAAGACATAATTTAATTCAATTCAAATTATTACATAGACTATATTATTCAAAAACGAGGTTGAATGCATTTTATCCAAACGTCTCTCCCAGATGCGATAAATGTTTGTTTCAAAACGCTAATATAACACATTCATTTGTAGGATGTACAAAGTTGAATAAATTTTGGAGCGATATATTTGATATATTTACAAAGCTTTTCAAGTCCACAAAGAACCTAAAACGGAATGGATTATATTTGGAATAATAGCAGAAGATATCAATTTAAATAAAGACCAATTTTTTTTAATTATGGGTTAATAATTGGAAAGAAATTGATACTTAAATTTTGGAAAAATACAACCATACCAACTGTTAAAATGTGGATTAGGAATATGATGGACATAGCACGCCTTGAAGAAATGAGACTCCGACTAATAGATAAATATGACCAATTCTTAAGGAGTTGGTCTCCTTTCATCGACTTTTTGGAATCATGTGATGCAGCGGTACCATAAAGATTGCTGATTTCAGTTCATGCCGCGGATAGATCTACATCTCCGAATATAGATTTGAAAATTTCTCTTTTAAGAGGCTTTCTCTCCTATTTTTACTTTCCACTTTTTCTTTTTTTTATATTCACATTTTTCTTAACTCTACCATCTATTTTTCCTCTTTTTTCCCTTTCTATTGTTTTCTTTTTCTTGTCTTGCTTACTTCCTTCTCAAAACATAAAACTAGAGGTTATACATAGAATGGATTACGGTATGACATAGTTGGCACCTAAAATTAGGTTCCACTGTACTGTTTTGTACTGTATTAACTTCTAATAAAATAAAAGAAAAAAAAAGAGGAGATTCAGTCAGTCCATTCTTTCTTGTTGCATCTCTTGTTGCATTCTGCAGCCGGGGAAGGGGGTCGGCTTCAGGCGGGAGCTGTCGGGGGCCGGTGGGGGGAGCATCTGTAGCCTGGCGAGGGGGAGGGCTTCAGACCGGGGCCGGTATGGTGGGGGGAATTGCTGCCGTGGCCTACTGCAGCCAAGGCCTGCGGCTGCCGTGACCTGCTGCTGGGGAAGGGGGGGGGGGGGGGGGTGCGAGGGGATGGGGGTGTGTGGGCGGGGGTGGTGAGAATTCTGGGCTCACAGTTCACTTAGCCACGGCTTGTGGACTCACAGTTCACTCAGCCCCGGCTTGTAGACTGATAATTCACTCAGTCCTGGCTTGTGGACTCACAGTTCACTCAGTCATGGCTTGTGGGCTCACAGTTCACTCAGTCACAGTTTGTGGACTCACAGTTCACTCACCCCTGGCTTGTGGACTCACAGTTCACTCAGCCCCGGCTATGGACTCACAGTTCACTCAGCCCTAGCTTGTGGACTCACAGTTCACTCAGCCACGGCTTGTGGACACACAGTTCAGTAAGCCACAGCTTGAGGACTCACAGTTCACTCAGCCATGACTTGTGGACTCACAATTGAGTCAGCCACGGCTTGTGGACTCACAGTTCAGTCAGCCACGACTTGTGGACTCACAGTTCTTCAGCCATGGCTTGTGGACTCACAGTTCAGTTACTAATGGCTTGTGAACTCACAGTTCACTCACTAACTGCTTGTAGACTCACAGTTCTGGACACAAATCTCACTTACGGTTTCCGGGCTGACTGACTCATGCCCGGCCTCTCGGGTTTTATTCTACTCGTCTCTGGAATGGGCTTTACCTTCATGGTGACTGACAGGTGAGAAGACCAATCTGCTCATCTCATGATTTTTAAAACTTTCATAACATTTGTAAGGTGGCGAAAAAATCTTAGCGAGATATGGTACCATTGTTGGGCAAATTTAAAGACGACACAGACTGGAAGTGTTCATGATGAGAGTTTTAGTAATAGTATAGATAGATATGATTATTAAGGGATTGGTCACGCTGGAGGCAAGAAACATGTTCCCGTTGTTGGCGGAGTCCAGGACCTGGGGCCACAGTTTAAGAATAAGGAGTAGGCCATTTACAACGGGGATGAGGAAAAACCTTTTTGTGGAATTCTCTGCCTCAGAAGACAGTGGAGGCCAATTCTCTGAATGGTTTCAAGAGCGAGTTAGATAGAGCTCTTTAAGATAGCGGAGTCAAGGTATATCGGGAGTAGGCAGGAATGGGGTAATGATTGTGGATGATCAGCCATGATTACAGTGAATGGCTGTGCTGG
This sequence comes from Amblyraja radiata, assembly GCF_010909765.2. Classification (NCBI taxonomy): domain Eukaryota; kingdom Metazoa; phylum Chordata; class Chondrichthyes; order Rajiformes; family Rajidae; genus Amblyraja; species Amblyraja radiata. Next base: position 178,283,069 of record NC_045956.1, read on the forward strand.
CTCGAAACGGCGAATGGCGTACTCCTGCACCTATTGTCTAATGTCTATTCCTCATCAACAGAATACAATTGGTAGGAATTGGCAGCAACACTTCCTGCTCAATAACCATGTGTGTCTAGCCCCTTGCTCAATTTAGTCAGCATGTCCACAACAACTCTCAACAACTATAGATCTCTCTACAGATGCATCATCGTGTGGCGCTGTGCACAGGGCTGCCTTGCCAGCAGTTTGTCGGTCATTTCGACTATTTTTGTTTTTTTTAATATGTCTAAATATATGTGTTAATGTCTCTCGGTATGTTTTTTTATGTGGGGGTGGTGGGGGGGAAGAGGAAAACCGTTTCCAGTCACTTCCCTTGGAGGAATGTGACTTTTCTCCTGGTTGCATTTTCGCCCTCCCTCAGAACAACTTGGATTGGTGCGGCCTTTCCCGGAGACCGTCCCATAGCTTCAGCAGCAGGCGCGGCGCGGTCTTCCATCGCGGAGCCAGAAGAAAGGCTCCGACCGCCGGCCAACTGACTTTAACATTGTGAAACCACGGTCGGCGGAGCTTCTAGCTGCAGGCGTGGAGCGAACTTACCATCCCGGAGCCAGGGATCCCTTGCCGGGGATCATCAGAGAAGAGCTCCAACCGCTGGCCTGCCTGCAGCCTATAACATCGAGAAGCCGCGGTCCCCGGAAAGAAAGTGGCCGATTCGGGCACTCCAAGCCGCCCGTGTGTTTCATCCATCCCGACGTCGGAGTTTCAATCATCCCGACGAGAGGGCCTGTACAATCGGGCCGTCCGTAGCGGCGACTGCAAAGGGTCAAGGCCCCATACAAGGGTGAACAGAAGGAGGAAGACTGACTGAACTTTATTGCTTTCCATCACAGTGATCACTGTGGTGGATGTTTATGTTAAGTTATATCGTTCTTTTTAATTGTGTTGTGTTCTATTAATTGTATGGCTGCATGGTAACTCAAATATCACTGAACCTTAGTTGGTGCATGTGACAATTAATGTAAAACTGAATCTGAATCTGAGTCTGAGATGCACCATAGAAAGCATACAGTATTATCAGGATGCATCACAGCTTGGTTTGTGAACAGCTCCATCTGAGACTGCAAGAAATTGCAGAGAGTTATGGACTCAGATCATCACACAAACCAACCTCCCTTCCATTGACTCCATTTATACTGCACGCTACCTCGACAAGGCCAATAGCATCATCACCCTGGATATTCCCTCTTCTCCCCTCGCCCATCAGGGAAGAGGTACAGAAGTGTGAAAACACACACCTCCAGATTCAGGGACAATTTCTTCCCATCTGTTATCAGGCAACTGAACCATCTTACCACAACCATCAAGCAGTGCTACCTCATCGGGATCCCTCGGACAATCTTATAGACAATAGACAATAGACAATAGGTGCAGGAGTAGGCCGTCGACCCTTCGAGCCAGCACCGCCATTCAATGTGATCATGGCTGATCATTACCAATCAGTACCCTGTTCCTGCCTTCTCCCCACATCCCCTGACTCCGCTATCTTTAAGAGCCCTATCCAGCTCTCTCTTGAAAGTATCCAGATAACTGGCCTCCACTGCCCTCTGAAGCAGAGAATTCCACAGACCCACAACTCTCTGTGAGAAAAAGTGTTTCCTCATCTCGGTTCTAAATGGCTTACACCTTATTCTTAAACTGTGGCCCCTGGTTCTGGACTCCCCCAACACCGGGAATATGTTTCCTGCCTCTAGCGTGTCCAAGCCCTTAACAATCTTATATGTTTCAATAAGATACCCTCTCATCCTTCTAAACTCCAGAGAGTACAAGCCTAGCCGCTTCATTTTCTCAGCATAAGATAGTCCCGCCATCCCGGGAATTAAACTTGTAAACCTCCGCTGCACTCCCTCAATAGCAAGAATGTTCTTCCTCAAATCAGGGGACCAAAACTGCACACAATACTCCAGGTGTGGTCTCACTAGGGCTCTGTGCAACTGCAGAAGGACCTCTTTGTTCCTATACTCAACTCCTCATGTTATAAAGGCCACCATGCCTTTCGCTTTCTTCACTGCCTGCTGTACCTGCATGCTTACTTTCATAGACTGATGGTCCCCTTATTTGAGGAAGGACATTCTTGCTATTGAGGGAGTGCAGCATAGGTTTACAAGGTTAATTTTCGGGATGGCGGGACTGTTATATGCTGAGAGAATGGAGCAGCTGGGCTTGTCTACTCTGGAGTTTTGAAGGAGGAGAGGAGATCTTATTGAAACATATAAGATTATTAAGGGATTGGATGCACTAGAGGTAGGAAACATGTTCCCAATGTTGGGAGAGCCCAGAACCAGGGGCCACAGTTTAAGAATATGTGGTAAGCCATTTAGAACGGAGACCAGGAAACGCTTTTTCACACAGAGAGTTGTGAGTGTGAAATTCACTGCCTCAGACGGTAGTGGAGGCCGGTTCTCTGGATACTTTCAAGAGAGAGCTTGATAGGGCTCTTAAAGTTAGCGGAGTCGGGGGATATGGGGGGAAGGCAGGAACGGGGTACTGATTGGGGACAGGGCCGGGTTTAGATGAAGAGAGGCCCTAAGCTATTTCACTTGTGAGCCCCCCCCCCCCCCTCCCAATCCCCCACCCCCACGACTAGAGGACCATGACTACCCGACAGTGACAGTGTGACACTTTTAGTTCCTACTGTAAGTTGTCATTAAACAGGTGGATTTAAAATACATATTGGATTCATCGTGGAGCGGGCGATGCCTTGCCTGGATCGCTGTTTGAAGCTCTGGAGTGTTGGGCTTCAACATCATGGAGCTGTGGTTTGCGGAGCTCCCAGCCTCGGGCCGCGCTGATTTTAATATCGCTGAGCCCTGGGATCCCTTTGCCGAGGGCCGCCAATGTAAATCTCCACCCAGCTCAGCCTGTGAACTTCGGGAGCCGCGGTCTCTGGTAGGAAGTGGCCAATTCGGAACTCCAAGCCACTCAGAATGTTTTCCCGTGTTCCGACGTCGGATGGTGACCCCCAAATTTCATTGTACCAATGGCCATGAGGGGGGGGGGAGTCCAAGAGGAGGGGGTCCGTTGGAGACGGGAAAAGGGATCATCAATGGGGGCGAGGACTCCTTCCCATGGAAGAACGGTGTGAGGCGGAGGCGATGGAAGAAGAGCTCCAAATCGCGGCGGGTGCGGAGCTCATGGAGGTGGGGACGGAGGGGCACAAAGGTGAGGCCTCTGCTGAGGACAGACCATTCGGTATCTGAGCGGGGGAGATTAGGGGGGATGGTGAACACACGGCAGGAATGGGGGTTGGGGCCGGAAAAGGCAGGTGAGTGGACTGAGGCCAAGGCTGGTGGAGGGGTGGTGGGTGGTCAGGGGGTAGGGTGGTATGAGGACTGTAGTGCGGGTGGGAAGAGCTGGGGTCACATGGTTTGAGGGGAATGGGGAAGACCTAGTGGAACAGCCACTGAGATTACCAGGGTCAGGGGCTAGCACTAGGACCCAGCGCAGTCAAACCCAGGGGTGTGGAAGTCTGCAGCGTGTAAACTTCAAGGCGACGGCTGTGGGCTGCTGGAGGGCAGGGGGAGTGGACTCCGGGTCAGCGGGCAAAGAGTAGGAGGTCCCAGTGGGCGGATGGTCGGTGAGGCAGCGAGGTGAGTAGGCCCCCCTAGATCTCGAGGCCCTAAGGTTAAGCTTATCTAGCTGATACGTAAATCCGGCCCTGATTGGGGATGATCAGCCATGATCACATTGAATGGCAGTGCTGACTCGAAGGGCCGAATAGCCACCTCCTGCACCGATTGTCTATTTAGTCTATTGTCATCTTGTTAAGTTCCCACTGCAAGGTTAATGGCTTACTCAATGGCCACCAAAAGATCGGCAAGTACGTCGTGCGAGCTGCGACCTGAAATACCACCCAAGACACTTTGACAATGGGAATCCAAAAGGCTGGACATGTTGGACAGCTGGGACAAATGATCAGCCATGATCATATTGAATGGCGGTGCAGGCTCGAAGGGCCAAATGGCCTACTCCTGCTTTCTATGTTTCTATGTTTCTATGTTTCTAACTAAAAATGCAGCATAATCCTCGAAACATAGAAACATAGAAAATAGGTGCAGAAGTAGGCCATTCGGCCCTTCGAGCCAGCACCGCCATTCAATATGATCATGGCTGATCATCCAACTCAGTATCCTGTACCTGCCTTCTCTCCATACCCCCTGATCCCTTTAGCCACAAGGGCCACATCTAACTCCCTCTTAAATATAGCCAATGAACTGGCCTCAACTACCTTCTGTGGCAGAGAATTCCAGAGATTCACCACTCCCTGTGTGAAAAATGTTTTCCTCATATCGGTCCTAAAAGATTTCCCCCTTATCCTTAAACTGTCCTTTTGGTCTGAACGAAATTTCCTTGCCTTGCAGTCATACATACAATGAAAATGACAAAAACACACAATGAACACACATTTAACATCCACCACAGTGAGTTCACCAAACACCTCCTCACTGTGATGGAAGGCAAAATCTTAAAGTCTCTGTCTTTTCCCTCCTTGTTCTCCCTCTGCGCCAAGGTGATCCAGGCTTCGGATGTTGTGACCCCAGCGGGTGATGGTAAGTAGGTCCCGCGGCTCAACTGTGCTCCGCGAATGGGCCGGTTCAAACTCCGCAGCCCGGGGAGGTCGAAGCTGCCGCCCTCCAGTCCAGCGGATGCAGCAGTTGTTGCGGGAGCTCTGGAAAAAACAGGTCACCAACCTGTGACCTGCGAGCTCCCGACGATGTCGTCCACTCGGCAATTGAAAAAATTGTTTGAGCTCAACCCCTCTGATCAACCAGCGGACTTCATTGTGGTAGTGTATGCCGTGTTCAATATTACTTTCGGACAAAACAGTGTCAAATTGCCGATGGTTATGTCCCTTGGCTCTAATAAAATTAGATTACTACATCCATGACATCTTGTCCATTTTCAGGCTCCTGCTACATAATGCCTCTTGGTGTATAATACAATGAAAATTCCAGAATTCCTGCTCAGGATTCTCTGTCTGAACTTTCTCTCTGAGTTTCGCAACAACACCTGCCATTTTCACCGACCATGGACGATGCGCTATCTGTTGCCACGCTGACAGCGTGACTCCAGTCAACCCCGTCTGTCCAAGGCCTCGACGAGGCTGGAGAAAACGTCGTTCGCCGTTGTGGTGTTTGTCATGGGCACCATCTCCACAAACTCCTCAGTGACAGTCAAAGATGCTTCATCACCACAAATAAATATTCCCAATTGAGTTACATCAGTCATGTCGGTGCTCTCATCAATTGCAATAGAGAAGACAATGAATTACTTCACTTTGTCTTTTAGTTAACTGTTCAAATCTCTTGCAAGGTTTTACCGATTCTCTCTGCCACAGTATTTCTTGACAAGCTGATATTACCAAAAGTCACTGTCTTCACGGGGCACACCAGAGCCACCATCAGCATGCATGCTTTGATGAATTCCCCCTCTGAGTATGGCTTCAATGCAGCAGCTATTTTGTTGGCAATAATATAGCTGGCCTTGAAAGCTCCATCATGAGTCTCTCGACTTTTGGTGAACACTGATTGCTGTTCATTTCAGAGCTGCTTCAAGCTTGTTTACCATTTGCGTTCTGAGTTGCCTGTGTACTTGTCATATGTTTCTCCGTGTCATGTCTCATTGTGTCGTTTGATATTACACTCTTTTGCCACAGCCACTTGTTGCGAGCAAATCAGACACAGGAGAAAAAATGATCTTTCCAAATATCGTTGAATATCTGACCTTCAATGTCAACTTTTATTTTCTTAGAAAGCATTTTGAACCACAGCAGCAAACAGTCTCAGCCTTGCTACTGGTGTTACTTTCCTGAGTACTCTGTGTGTCTGATGACTTAAGTGGGGCCCGAGTGGTCTTCAGTGCAGGGTGGTCGGTTCTTATGCACAACGGGTGGTTATCTGCAGCCTATTATTTTCTAAGTACACACAACAAGCTGCAGCACAGCAGGTGGCACAGACAGCGGTGGGCGAGAGAGCGGTGAGAGAGAGAGAGAGAGAGCAGTGAGGGAGGGAGGGTGGTGAGGGAGAGGGAGCGGTGAGAGAGAGCATGGCCCTCCAAAGGGGGGGGGGGGGGGGTGCATTGGGGGAACTTGCACCCCCCTTTTTTTCCCACAGTAAGAAAAAATCCCGGGGAAAAAAAAGTTTGGAGCGCAATCAGTGTTTACCCGAAATTCTGGTTCCCGCCCGCTGGATGATTTGAGGAAAAAAAGAAAGCGACCATCCGCACCTGCACAGTTGGGGGAAGCCGATGATACAGTAGCATCGCAAAATTACGCTGTCTCTCCGCACGTGCGCAGAGGGCCCGGGCGGGATCATATCGCATTTTGCACAATCAGTGATCGCCTGGATACCTTGTGTCCACTCTGGTAAGTAGTGGAATATTGCGTCGCGAGAGGGGGAGTCTAGTTTTCATCCTGGGTGGCAAGCTACCAGCGAAGGATCTAACAGGAGACTGTTCTCCCGTCACCGGGCAGGAGCTGGAACGACTGGCAGCGGCTGTAACCTAAACACTAGACACTGCTCCACTATGGCCTGGCCTTTGCTTCTCCCGCCGTCGGGCCCATGACACCACACCCCCCCCCCCCCCCATTGGGCCCACACCACCCCCCACTCCTGCCGGGCCCACGCCTTTCTTCCACCCCCCACTCTGGACCCTCGCCCCCACCCGCGGGCCCTCGCATCTGCCCCCCACCGCCACGGGCCATCCAACGCTGCGTGGGAGGGAGAACGGTGAAAGAGGGGGGAAGGTGAGAGGGGGAGGGAGGGAAGGGGGAGAGAGAGAGAGGGGAAGGAGGGGAGAGAGAGAGGTGGAGGGGAGAGGGAAAGGGAGATTATCTTTAGTGAGATTGCAAAATTAAGGTAGGTTTTAGAGCTATTATACTTCTCCTCCATAGGAATAATATTAAACAATATCAACTAATATCAAACAATTGGAACTGCATTCTTTTCAATACTGAAAAATATGAATTCCATAGTTTGTGACATTAATATACATTTTAATGGGATCATTATATACAGATGTAACATTTCCATTTCGAGATCTTCATTAGGATGGAGAGTGACATAGTTAATTCAGAAACAAGGGTTCTGAACTTAAAGAAAGGTAACTTTGACGGTATGAGACGTGAATTGGCCAAGATAGACTGGCAATTGATTCTTAAAGGGTTGACGATGGATATGCATTGGAAGGCATTTAAAGGCTGCATGGATGAACTACAACAAATGTTCATCCCAGTTTGGCAAAAGAATAAATCACGGAAGGTAGTGCATCCGTGGATAACAAGGGAAATCAGGGATAGTATCAAAACAAAAGATGAAGCATACAAATTTCCCAGAAAAAGCAGCCTACCAGAGGACTGGGAGAAATTCAGTCCAGCAGAGGAGGACAAAGGGCTTAATTAGGAAAGGGAAAATAGATTATGAAAGAAAACTGGCAGGGAACATAAAAACTGACTGCAAAAGTTTTTATAGATATGTGAAGAGGAAACGATTAGTTAAAACAAATGTAGGTACCTTGCAGTCAGAAGCAGGTGAATTGATCATGGGGAACAAGGACATGGCGGACCAATTGAATAATTACTTTGGTTCTGTCTTCACTAAGGAAGACATAAATAATCTGCCGGAAATAGCAGGGGACCGGGGGTTAAATGAGATGGAGGAACTGAGTGAAATCCAGGTTAGCCGGGAAGTGGTGTTAGGTAAATTGAATGGGTTAAAGGCCGATTAATCCCCAGGGCCAGATAGGCTGCATCCCAGAGTACTTAAAGAAGTAGCCCCAGAAATAGTGGATGCATTAGTGATAATTTTTCAAAACTCTTTAGATTCTGGAGTAGTTCCTGAGGATTGGAGGGTAGCTAATGTAACCCCACTTTTTTAAAAGGGAGGGAGAGAAAAATTGAATCTGAATCTGAATCTGAATCTGAAAACGGGGAATTACAGACCAGTTAATCTAACATCGGTTGGGTGGAAACGGCTAGAGTCAGTTATTAAAGATGGGATAGCAGCACATTTGGAAAGTGGTGAAATCATTGGACAAAGTCAACATGGGTTTATGAAAGGTAAATCATGTCTGACGAATCTTATAGAATTTTTCGAGGATGTAACTGGTAGAGTGAATAAGGGAGAACCAATGGATGTGTTATATCTGGACTTTCAGAAGGCTTTCGACAAGGTCCCACATAAGAGATTAGTATACAAACTTAAAGCACACGGTATTGGGGGTTCAGTATTGATGTGAATAGAGAATTGGCTGGCAAACAGGAAGCAAAGAGTAGGAGTAAACGGGTCCTTTTCACAATGGCAGGCAGTGACTAGTGGGGTACCGCAAGGCTCAGTGCTGGGACCCCAGCTATTTACAATATATATTGATGATTTGGATGAGGGAATTGAATGCAACATCTCCAAGTTTGCGGATGGCACGAAGCTGTGGGGCAGTGTTAGCTGTGAGGAAGATGCTAGGAGGCTGCAAGGTGACTTGGATAGGCTGGGTGAGTGGGAAAATGCATGGCAGATGCAGTATAATGTGGATAAATGTGAGGTTATCCACTTTGGTGGCAAAAACAGGTAAGTGAACTATTATCTGGATGGTGGCCGATTAGGAAAAGGGGAGATGCAACGAGACCTGGGTACATGGTACACCAGTCATTGAAAGTAGGCATGCAGGTGCAGCAGGCAGTGAAGAAAGCGAATGGTATGTTAGCATTCATAGCAAAAGGATTTGAGTATAGGAGCAGGGAGGTTCTACTGCAGTTGTACAGGGTCTTGGTGAGACCACACCTGGAGTATTGCGTACAGTTTTGGTCTCCTAATCTGAGGAAAGACATTCTTGCCATAGAGAGAGTACAGAGAAGGTTCACCAGACTGATTCCTGGGATGTCAGGACTTTCATATGACGAAAGACTGGATAGACTCGGCTTGTACTCGCTAGAATTTAGAAGATTGAGGGGGGATCTTATCGAAACTTACAAATTCTTAAGGGGTTGGACAGGCTAGACGCAGGAAGATTGTTCCCGTTGTTGGTGGAAGTCCAGAACAAGCGGTCATAGTTTAAGGATAAAGGGGAAATCTTTTAGGACCGAAATAAGAAAAACATTTTTCACACATAGAGTGGTGAATCTCTGGAATTCTCTGCTACAGAAGGTAGTTGAGGCCAGTTCATTGGCTATATGTAAGAGGGAGTTAGATGTGGCCCTTGTGGCTAAAGGGATATGGGGGTATGGGGAGAAGGCAGGTACAGGGATACTGAGTTGGATGATCAGCCATGATCATATTCATTGGCAGTGCAGGCTGGAAGGGCCGAATGGCCTACTCCTGCACCTATTTTCTATGTTTCTATGTTTCTATAAGATCGTGGAGGGGTGGGAGGGGGGGGGGCAAACATGCAGCAAGCCGGTAGTCTAATCGTTAAAGAGATAAAAGATAGCCTAGTCGATAAAGAACTGAGAAGAGGAATCAGCTGCCAAGGAAAGGTACTCTGAAAAGTTGAGGAGCAAGTTCTCAGCTATGTGACTCTTCTTCAGTTTAGAAGGGCATGCAAGAAATCTCCAGTTATAAGAGGAAAGCCCCCCGCTTTTGGACAATCGTCAGCTGACGAACGACCTGAAATGAGTTTTACTGCAGGTTTGAAAATCAGAAACGTAACCCTGGTATCCCCTCCCCAACAAACACAGCCAGACCCCAGCCTGCAAAGATGGACCCTGCACCCTGTCCTTCCCATTCACCACTTCACACTTAGGGCAAGACTCTAGTATGAAAAGAGTGGACCTTTTCCCACCACAACCTACACTTCACACCCACTCACAGCATGACCTTAGTCTGCAAAAACTGGGCCCTTCTACACCCACCCCACTCCAATCACCACTTCACACCCAATTACTACTTTTTAACCAGTCCCTGCAAACATGTACTGTCCCTGCCTGCTTCAATGTCTCCACTATTGTCCCTGTACCCAAAAAGGCAAGGATTACCAGTCTTAAAGACTACAGGCCTGTCGCACTGCCCTCTGTAGTCATGAAGACCCTTGAAAGGCTTGTGCTGGCCAAGCTGAAAAATATCACAATCCCCCTGCTGGACCCTTTGCAGTTTGCATATTGGGCCAATAGATCTGTGGTTGACACAGACAATCTGGGCCTGCATTTCATCCTCCAGCACCTAGACTGCCAGGGGACCTATGCGAGGATCCTGTTTGTTGATTTTAGCTCTGCATTCAACACCATTGTGCCAGAGCTACTAAGCTCCAAATTTTCTGAGTTGACTGTGCCTGAACCCCTTTGTCGGTGGATCACCAACTTCCTGACAGACAGGAAGCAGCATGTGAGGCTGGGAAAGCATATCTCGGACCCGCAAACCCTCAGCATAGGAGCACCGCAAGGCTGCATACCCTCTCCTCTCCTCTACTCTCGCTACACCAATGACTGTACCTCCGTGACACCTCTGTCAAGCTTCTCAAGTTTGAGGATGACACAACCCTGATTGGACTGATCCAGGATGGGGTTCTCTGTACTCTTTTCAGTCCTATAACATGGTGCCAAGAACTGAACACAATATTCTAAATGCAGTCTCACCAACGTCTTATACAATTGCAACATGACCTCCCATACTCAATACTCTGACTGATGAGGGCTAAAGTGCCAAAATACTTTTGACAACCTGATGTACCTGCGACTCCACCTTCAAGGAAGCATGGAACCATCAACCATTCCTCTGCCCACCTGGCTAATTTATCCAGATCCTGCTGCAATCTTTCAAAACCATCTTCACTATCTGCAAAACCATTCACTTCTGTATCATCAGCAAACTTGCTAATCTTGCCCTGTTCTGTGATGTTTCACAGAGTGCTGGAGTAACTCAGTGGGTCAGGCTGAGTATAGGAGTTGGGAAGTCACGTTGCAATTGCTTAAGAAGTTGGTGATGCCGCATTCAGGGTATTGTATTTCAGGTCTGGGCACCATGTTATAGGAAATATGTCATCAAACTGGAAAGGGTACAGTAAAGATTTATGAGGATGTTGCCAGGACTGGAGGGCCAGCGCTATAGGGAGAGGTTGAGTAGGCTGGGACTCTATTTCATGGAGCACAGGAGGCTGAGGGATGATCTAATAGAAGTGTATAAAATCATGATTTGAATAGATATGGTTGAGTCATTTGCCCAGAGTAGGTGAATCGAGGAGCAGAGGACATAAGTTTAAGGTGAAGGGGTAAAGATTTAATAAGTATCTGAGGGGTATATTTGTCACACAAAGGGTGGTGGGTGCATGGAACAAGCTGCCAGAGGAGGTAGTTGTGGCAGGGACTATCGCAACATTTGAGAAACAGTTAGACAGGTACATGGATAGGACAGGTTTGGAGGGATATGGATCAAACGTGGGCAGTTGGGACAAGTGTAGATGGTAAATGCTGGGCTGAAGAGTCTGTTTCCACACTGTGTCACTCTATGACTCTATCTATCTTTCCCTCTCAAACCCATTCTCCTGTCTTCTCCCCATTACCTCTGACACCTGTATCAATCAAGAATCTATCAATCTCCTCCTGAAAAATGTCCATTGACTTGGCCTCCACAGCAGTCTGTGGCAATGAATTCCACAGTTCACCACCCTCTGACTTAAAAAATTCCTGCTCATCTCCTTCCTCAAGGAATGTCTTTTAATTCTGAGGCTGTGGCCACTGGTCCTAGACTCTCCCACTAGTGGAAACATCCTCTCCACATCCATTCCATCCAGGTTTTTACCAGGCTGGGACAGACTGCAACAGCTTCACACAGTGTCCCAACGCCTGTGCCCTGTCCTGCATCACCCAAGGCAGCAGAGACATTATAGGAGAGGGCAAGCACCGTAACAAAGTAGCTCAAGATGGTCTGGATAACATTCAGGAATGTCTATGCATGTCACATCATGAATATTACTGAAGAAGAGTCTTGACCCGAAATATAATCTATACCTTTTCTTCAGAGATGATGCCTGACCCACTGAGTTACTCCAGCACTCTGTGACATGTCACCTATCCATGTTTTTCAGAGATGCTGCCTGACCCGTACAGTGCACAATGACAATAAAGTTTGAATCTGAATCTGACCCGCTGAGTTACTCCAGCACTCTTTGAAACATATCCGGAGGAGGCGCTGTCCTGAACGGCTGCCTGTCCTGCAGCTGTCCGTTTTTTTCCCCTTCTTTTTATTATTTTTAGTTTGTTAAGTGTATAGTCAGGGGGTCTAAATCTTTTTATGTGTGGGGGGTGGTGGGGGGGAAGGGGGAAACTGCTTTTCTAAGTCCCTACCTGGTCGGAGGGGTTGCCTTCCTCCGAGCAGCGTCTTCGACCTGTCCTCGCGGCCTACCAGCGGGTCCTGGAGCGACGTTTCCCTGAGGGGACCTGGCCAGAACATCGGCTTTGGCGGTGGCGCAGCGCTGGAGCGCTGTCGTGGAGCGGGCGATGCCTTTCTTGGGTCGCCGCGCTGGGAATCCAGTATGCTTGGCACCGCCGAGGAAAACATAGTGGAGCCGCGGTTCTGCGGAGCGGCCAGCTGCGACGTTGAACTTACATCTCGCCGAGATCACCAGTGTGCGGAGCTCCGTCTGGCGTGGTCTGTTGGCTTGGAAGCCGCAGGCTCCGGTGGGAAGGCGGCCGTTCCTGGCACCCCAAGCTGCTGGGGGTTCTCCCGACGCCGGAGTACCATCACCCGGCGAGAACATCGGGCGCCGTGGCGGCGACTGTGGAGGCCTCAATAGGCCCGACTTTGGGTGGACAAGAGGATGGGGACTGGACTTTGTGCCTTCCCACTGTGGGGGGATGTTTTTATGTTTTGGTGTTGAATTTCTTCATGAATACTGTGTTGTATTTTTATTAGTGTGCTGAAAGGACATCAGAATTTCCCCTGAATAAGGGGATTAATAAAGTCTATCAATCAATCAGTCTATCAAACGTCACCTATTCATATTCTCCGCAGATGCTGCCTGACCCACTGGGTTACTCCAGCACTTTGTGTCTATTTTCCCTTCACCCAACTGTCCAAGCCCTTAAGCAGGCCCTGGACTCCGGCAGCGAGGGACTTCACGCTTCGCGCTCATGATGTGCGCAGCGCGCGCATTATTTCACATTAAAATTTTTGTAATCCTGTCATATCACACCCCTTTTTGAAAAGCTTCGTACAGGCCTGGAGAGAGAGCGGTGTGGGAGAGATCGCGGTGAGGGAGAGAGAGTGGCGAGAGAGAGCGGCTGCCGTACAGATACATAATAAATGGTCATGAAAATACCTTTTTTTCTTCAAATCATCCCGTGGGCCAGATTGGACTCCTGGTTTAGATTATTATCATGTGCACCGAGGTACAGTGAAAAGCTTTTGTTGCATGCTAGCCAGCCAGCGGAAAGACAATACATGATTAAAATTAATCCATTAATGATGTACAGATACATGAAAAGGGAATAATGGGATAAAGGGCGGCCACGGTGTCATAGCGGTAAGGTTACTGCCGTACAGCAGATCAGGTTCGATCCTGACTACGGGTGCTGCCTGTATGGAGTTTGTACGTTCTCCCCGTGACATGCATGGGTTTTATCCGATATCTTCGGTTTCATCCCACACTCCAAAGACATAAAGGTACAGTAAGTAGGTAAATTGCCTTGGTACACATGTAAATTGTCCCTAGTATGTGTAGGATAGTGTTCATGTGCGGGGATCACTGGTTGACATGGACTCGGTGGGCTGAATTGCCTGTTTCCGCGCTGTATCTCTAAAACTAAAACTAAACACTATCTTCCTCATTGGGGACCCTCGGACAATCTTTGATCGCACTTTACTGGCTTTACTAAACTAAAAAAACTAAAAAATTTAGTGCATGGTAAATCCAGTAAAGTCGGATCAAAGATAGTCCGAGGGACCCCGATGAGGTAGATAGTGAGTCCAGGGCCGGCCTAAAGCCGATTGGACCATTGCTCCCAATTGGGCCCCACGACTAAGGGGGCCCCACTCCAGAGTAATCAACTCTCGGCTCGGGTAGATCTATCCCGGGTGGAGGGGGGAGAGAGGGGTGGAGAGAGAGTAGAGGGGTGGAGGGGGAAGAAACGGGTAGACGGGGAGGGGGGTGTGAGGGGGAATGGAGAAGGGGGAGAGGGGGAGGTGGATCGCGGTCCCGGGGCAGAGCTCCCGCCCCTCCAGTCGCCGTGCTTCACGCGCACAGCCCCGGTTCCACCCCTCTCTCTCCCCGGGAAGACGTGGTGAACACCAAATATTATCCGCTCTATGATCTTTGGTGAACACTGCAGGGATGGCCGGGCCAGGGTTGGGGCAACATTTACAAACAACGGCCTCAGCTCACATCCGGACCCCGGCATCCGCTCCCGCCGCCGGCCCCCTCCCTCCCTTCTCTCCTTCCTTTCCTTCCCTCCCTTCTCTCCTTCCCTTCCCTCCCTTCCTCTCTTCTCTCATTCCCTCCCTCATTCCTCTCTCTCTTTTCCATTCTCTCCTTCATTCCATCCCTTCTTTCTCTCCTTCCCTCTCTCCTTTCTCTACTTCCCACCCTCCCTTATGTCCTTCCTCCCTTCTCTCTCTCTCTCCCTTCTTTCCTTCCCCCCCACACACACACAACGCTCAGGCAACACACACACACACACACCACACACACACACACACACACACACACACACACACACACATACACACACACACACACACACACACACACACACACACACACACACACACACACACACACACACACACACACATACACACACACACCCTACGTTAGGATGGCGAAGAAGCCCAAAGGGCAGGATGGAGCTGAAGCCCAAAATTTAATGCCTGGACTGGTTTTTCACCAATGGTTATTGGTTTTCCAGGATCTATTTAATTAAATTACTTTTTTTCATTTCACAGTCATTAAAACAAGTGGTATTGTAAATATATACTTTTCAGAGGTGATCTACACATTTGGTTTGTTACTTGTAGGCTTACATGTATGCAATATTACATTAATATGTAGCTTAGATCTGTTTGGTCCATTAAGTCGCAGGCACTTTTTAAGCGAACATTTTGATTACTTTCCATTCTACCATAATAGACTTTATTTATATTTTTATGATTCTACATACCTTGGCTGGGAACCTGGGGCTCATCAAAATTGTTCCCAATTGGGCCCCGCACCTCCTAAAGCCGGCCCTGAGTGAGTCAGGACTGCTCTCGGGTAGTGGTAGGAAGGTTCAGTTGCCTGATAACAGCTGGTAAGAAACTGTCCGTGAATCTTGCTCATATTGATGGAGAGATTGTTGTCTGGACACAATGCTAGTAAACCCTCTGTCGGGAACAATGGTGGCAGGTTATTATTAAAGTCCGTTAATTGCTGGGGAACATGTCTACTAAACACAGTGACAAAGAGCAGCTGTGAGCTCAAGGTTGCAACTGTTTGCGTGCTTGGTACATCCTCATCAACCTATACAGAAGTTGGTGAGAGTTGTCGGGGACATGCCAAACTTCCTAAGCCTTCTAAGGAAGTAGAAGCGTTGGTGTGATTTCTTAATCGTTGGTTCAATATGGGTGATCCAGGAGATGTTGTTGGTGATACTGACTCCTAGCACTTTGAACCGTCTCTACTTAAGCACGATCAATGCAAACTGAGGTCCATGCACCGCTTCACTTCCTGAAGTCGATCACTATCTCCTTTGTCTTGCTGACATTGAGAGAAAGGTTGACACAAAATGCTGGAGTAATTCACCGGGCAGGCAGCAGCATCTCTGGAGAGAAGGAATGGGTGACATTACGGTTCAAGACCCTCCTTCAGGCTGATGAATAAAGTTGTTGTTTCGACACCAGGACATGAGATTTTCAATCTCCTTCCCCTATTCCGTCTCATGCAGCCTTATGGCTGGCTCGAAGGGCCGAATGGCCTACTCCTGCACCTATTTTCTATGTTTCTATCTATGTTTCCTTCTTGTACTCTGTCTCATCATTATGGGTGTGAATAGATCGATGGTTCGCGTTGACACAGTGGGCCAAAGTTCCTGTTTTAAAAACATTTAAGTTATCAGGAGTATGCATCATCTACCTAGACATTTGTAAACTCCTAATATCTGATGTACTTCTTTGGCAACTTGATAGCTGTAATGTGAAGTAAGTTGCAGTATATACAATATTATATTTTGTGAGCAAATGTGATTTGGAATGTATTTAACATTTATTTTGCTTCAGATTGGAATTGACGTTCATCAATACATCCAAATCGCAGTTCTGCTTTACTACCTGAAAACAAAATGGCTAGAAAAACAGTTAGGCCTTTTATATATTTTCTTTGAATGAATATTCACAATTGCCACCCTGAATCCAATTTCAAATAAAATTCCTCCATTTCCAGCAGTCGATGAACTGAATGTTCAACCACTTGGTAACTCTTCTTTGGTCTATGTGAGATTTATTGAAGACAACCTTCATCATAATCTTCATCAGACTGAAGAAGGGTCTCGACCCGAAATGTCACCCATTCCTTCTATCCAGAGATGCTGCCTAGATTTTGTGTCTATCTTCGGTGTAAATCAGCATCTGCAGTTCCATCCAACACATAATCTTCATGTTCCATATCTCAGACAACTGGTTCATTTATTTTGGTGCGTGGGAGCTCATGTCTCATAAATCTGATCGAGTTTTTTGAAGATGTGACCATAAAGGTTTATGAGGGTAGAGCTGTAGATGTTGTATACATGGACTTCAACAAAGCATTCTACAAGGTTCCAAATGGCGCTGCTCTGGAAGGTTAGATCGCATGGGATCCAAGGAATGGACAGAAAATCAGCATCATGGAAGGAAGCAGAGGGTGATAGTTGAAGGTTACTTCTCGGACTGGATGCATGTGACTAGTGGTGTGCTTCAGGGTTCAGTGCTGGTTCGATTAATGTTTGTCATCTATATCAATGATTTGGATGAGTACATACAGGGCAAGATTAGCAAGTTTGCAGATGATACAAAAGTTGGTGGCATTGCAGATAGTGAAGATGGTTGTGAAAAATTGCAGCAGGATCTGGATCAATTGGTCGGGTGGGTTGACGAATGGTTGATGGAATTTAATACTGAGAAATGTGACATGCTGGATTTAGTATAGGCTAACATGGGCAGGGCCTACACAGGGAATGGCAAGACTCTGGGGAGTGTTGTAGAGCAGAGGGATCTAGGCGTGCAGATGCATAATTCCATGAAAGTGGTCAAAAAGACAATAGATCAGGTATATGCACAGAGTCTCTTGCCCAAAGCAGTGGAATCAAGGGCCAGAGAAGGGAAAGGTGAAAAGATTTAATAGGAATCGGAGGGGTAACTCTTTCACACAATGAACTGCCAGATGGGATAGTTGAGGCACGGATTATCGCAACATTTAAGAAACAATATAGACACATACATGGACAGAACAGGTTTGGAGGGATACGGGCCAAATGCAGGCATGTGGGACCAGGTGGGATATGTTGCCGGTGTGGGCAAGATGGGCTGAAGTCATGGGTAAAAAGCCAGAACGGGGTACTGATTTTGGATGATCAGCCATGATCATATTGAATGGCGATGCCGGCTTGAAGGGCCGAATGACGAATGATCTACTACTACATTTATTTTCTATGTTTCTTTGTCATTTCCACACTGCATCACTCTACGACTATCAAAAACTCTACTCACCAATGTTCACCTATTATCTGCCACACTTTGTCCTGCCTCTCCTCTCTTCTAGCTTTCTTCCCCCTTCCTCAAGATTCCAGCATCTGCAATTTCTTATGTTTACCTTCTGATCTGAACCACCTCAGGGTAGTGTAGAAGGCATTTTGTACACTGACATTCATCGGTCAGATGCAATAAAAAAAAACAAGTGCTGGAGTAACTCAGTGGGTCACTGGAGATCATGGATCGGTGATGTTTCAGGTTGGGATCCTTCTTCAGACTGATTGTTTGAGAGGTGGTGAGAGGTGAAGAGAAGGGAGGCAGGACAATGCGTGTCAGGTAAAAGGTCGTTGGGGTAAGATTGGAGCGGGTGAGAGGAGTGGAGAAGTCAAGATGATTGATGTTGCATTGGCAGTTGCACTAAGCCTTGCACAGGGTGTCTAAGAGGAGGAGGGATGTTGGAGATGAAAGAAGGGTTCATCACTGGAATGTGAGGAATCCTTCCTACAGAATAAGGTGCGGAGGTGGAGGCGATGCAAGAAGAACTCTACATTATGGTGGGCCCATTAAAGTGTACGAGGGGTACAACATCAGGCCTTTATTTGTTTCTGAGTTCCAATTGTGTTATGCCAGTATGTGACTGGGAGTGATTAAGCATTGAATAGATTCAATCTCCCAGTAAGACAATAGATAATAGGTGCATTAGTAGGCTATTCAGCCATTCGAGCTAGCACCGCTATTCACTGTGATCATGGCTGATCATCTACAATCAGTACACCGTTCCTGCCTTCTTCCCATATCCATTGACTCTGCTATCTTTAATAGCACTATCTAACTCTCTCTTGAAAGCATCCAGAGAATTGGCCTCACTGCTTTCTGAGGCAGAGAATTCCACAGATTTACAACTCTGGGTGAAAAAGTTTTTCCTCATCTCCTTTCTAAATGGCCTACCACTAATTCTTAAACTGTGGCACCTGGTTCTGGAATCCCCCAACATCGGGAACATGTTTCCTGCCTCTATCATGTCTAATCCCTTAATAATCTTATATATTTCAAAAAGATATCCGATCATCCTTCTAAATACCAGTGTATAAAACCCCAGTCGCTCCATTCTTCAACATATGACAGTCCCGCCATCCCTGGAATTAACCTCGTGAACCTACACTGCACTCCATCAATAGCAAGAATGTCCTTCCTCAAATTTGCAGACCAAAACTGCAAACAATACTCCAGGTGTGGTCTCACCAGGGCCCCGTACAATTATAGAAGTACCTCTTGGCTCCTATACTCAACTCCACTTCTTATGAAGGCCAACATGCCATTAGCTTTTTTCACTGCCTTCTGTACCTGTATGCTTACTTTCAGTGTCTGATAAACAAGGACACCCAGATCTCGTTGTACTTCCGCTTTTCCTAACGACACCATTCAGATATTAATCTGCCTTCCTGTTCTTGCCACCAAAGTGCATAACCTCACATTTATCCACATTAAACTGCAACTGCCATGCATCTGCCCACTCACCCAACCTGTCCAAGTCACCCTGCATCCTCATAGCATCCTCCTCACAGTTCACATTACCACCCAGCTTTGTCATCTGCAAATTTGCTAATGTTACTTTGAATCCCTTCATCTAAATCATTAATATATATTGTAAATAGCTGCGGTCCCAGCACCGAGCCTTGTGGTACCCCACTAGTCACTGCCTGCCTTTCTGAAAGGGACCTGTTAATCCCTACTCTTTTTTTCCTGCCTGCCAACCAATTTTCTATCCATGTCAGTATCCTACCAGCAACACCATGTGCTCTAATTTTGGCCACTAATCTCCTATGTGTGTCCTTATCAGAGGCTTTCTGAAAGTCCAGGTACACTACATCCAGTGGCTCTCCCTTGTCCATTTTCCTAATTACATCCTCAAAATTTCCAGAAGATTAGTCAAGCATGATTTCCCCTTTGTAAATCCATGCTGACTCGGACCGATCCTGTGACTGCTATCCAAATGTGCTGCTATTTCATCTTTTATAATTGACTCCAGCATCTTCCCCACCACCAATGTCAGGCTAACTGGTCTATAATTCAGTTTTCTCTCTCCCTCCTTTCTTAGTAAGTGGGATAACATTAGCTACCCACCAATCCACAGGAACTAATTCTGAATCAGTAGAACATTGGAAAATGGTCACCAATGTGTCCACGATTTCTAGAGCCACTTCCTAAGTATCCTGGGATGCAAACCATCAGGTCCTGGGGATTTATCAGCCTTCAGTCCCATCAGTCTACCAGAATATGGAAAGAATTTCAAATAGAGGTTCCGCAGTGGATAAAGCAATCGGAAAAATCCATTGTGGAACTGCGCTCAATCGCTGATGCCATTGACAATTATCATCACGGTACCACCATCGCAAACATAGCAGGCACTTCCACAGGAGCCGTGTGGGCAATCCGAAACATTGTAGGATTAGTTGCTACTCCTTTCACAATGGGAATCTCACTAGTGCTCACCGGGGTGGGGAATCAGTAGCATGTACCTGCTTTCTTCCCATATCCCTTGATTCCGTTAGCCCTAAGAACTAAATCTAGCTCGGGAGACCTCCGTTCATTCTTGGTTTAGTGGGGCAGTGAGCCAGCTTTTTAGTTTAGTTTAGGGATACTGCACGGTAAACAGGCCCTTCAGACAACCGGGTCTGCACCGACCAGCGATCCCTGCACACTAACACTATATTACACATAGTACACATACATTTACCAAGCCAACTAACCTGCAAACCTGTACATTGGAGTGTGGGAGGAAACCGACGATCTGGGAGAAAACCCACGCGGTCTTGGGGAGAACATACAAACTCTGTACAGACAGCACCAGTAGTCAGGATCGAACCCGGGTCTCCGGTGCTGCATTTGCTGTAAGGCAGCAACTCTACCCCTGTGCCACCGTGGCACCCAAGTAAAGTGTAAGTTCCGTGGGGTAACTACAGCCTGTCCCATGGATGGGGCAGGAAATGGCTTTCAGGGTTGTGAGTATGAGATGTTGCACCTTCTCTGCCACTTGCTCTGAGCTTCAGTGCCCTCCTGACACGGAAGCCTGGCCTCTCAATGCCATGCCCAATGCTCCATGTTCATAGGTTCTACCAACAGAATTAGGCCATTCGGCCCATCAAGTCTACTTCACCATTCAATCATCGCTGATCTATATTCCCCTCTCCACCCCATTCTCCTGCCTTCACCCTATAACCCCTGACACCCGTACTAATCAAGAGCTTGTCAATCTCCGCCTTAAAAATATCCACTGACTTGGTCTCCACAGTCGTCTGTGGCAAAGAATGCCACAGATTCACCGCACTCTCACAAAATAAATTCCTTCTTATCTCCTTTCGAAAAGGTACGTCCTTTTATTATGAAACAATGGCCTCTGGTCCTAGACTGTACCACTAGTGGAAACATCCTCTCCATATTCACTCTATCCAGGAGTTTCACTATTTGGTAAGTTTCAATGAGTCTCCCCATCATCCTTCTAAACCCCAGCGTGCACAGGTCCAGTGCTATCAAATGCTCATCATCTGTTAACCCTCTCATTCCTTCTTCCCCACGTTGTCAAACACGGGTCTGAAGTTCCCACGAGGGATGTTGCAGAGATCTCTTCAGAGAGGTTTGAAACATTCAGGGTCTTTGCACATTCAAGGTTTCTATCTTTCACATGAGATATTCAGCCAAGGTATGGTGCCCTCTCAGATAGAAACATAGAATCGTACAGTAGTGAAACAGGCCCTTCAGCCCAACCCATCCATGCCAAACACAATGCCCTGAGTAAGTTGGGTTCCTATGACTGTTTGTTCAGCTGTTGTTGTTAACAACTGGGATGAAACTGTCCCTGAATCTTGAGGAGTGCCTTTCGCACTTCTGTACTTTTTGCCTAATGGGGGGGGGGGGGGGGGGGGGGGAGGGGGGGGGGGGGGGGGGGGGGGAGGGAATGGCCAGAAACTTCTTGGTTTCAGTTTTCCTTTTGATCTTGTGGACATTTTATGAGGTGCAGAATTAGGCCAAGCATCTTGAAGAGGAGGGAGCCAACATCACCTCAACCCTGCCATTCTACATTTCTTACCTTTGCCTGTATTAAAACCACTTAATTTCCAGCTACGCCTTTATCCCAGCAAATCAATCAATTAAATCATCTCTGACATCTTCTAATTGCCAATACATTCTTCCTATCCAGAGTGGAGCAGAAACGTAGAGTCGTTGTCTGTCAGCACCATCAGGACTACGGATACTGATGATTTGGAGCGTCCAATATTTCTCCCTCACCAGCAGCGTTCACGTAACACACAGGTATGTAGGTAAATTGGCTTGGTAAAACTGTAAATTGTCCCTAGTATGTGTAGGATAGTGTTAATGTGCAGGGATTACTGGTTGACGCAGACTCGGTGGGCCGAATTGGCTGTTTCCGCGCTGAATCTCTAAAACTAAATCTAAGCACTAAAAAAAATAAAAACGTTCAGTGCAAGGTAAATCCAGTAAAGCCAGATCAAAGATAGTACGAGGGTCCCCGATAAGGTAGATAGTAAGTCAGGACTGCTTTCTGGTTATGGTAAGATGGTTCAGTTGCCTGATAACAGCTGGGAAGAAACTATCCCTGAATCTTGCTCGTATTGATGGAGAGATTGTTGTCTTGACACAATGCTAGTAAACCCTCTGTAGGCAGCAATGGGGGCAGGTTATTATTAAAGTCCGTTAACTGCTGGGGTACAAGTCTACTAAACACAGTGACAAAGAGCAGATGTGAGCTCAAGGTTGCAACTGTTTGGGTGCTTGGTACATCCTCATCAACCAACACCAAACAAGAGGACATGACTTCAGAATTAAGGGACAGAAGTTTAGGGGGTAACATGAGGGGGAACTTCTTTACTCAGAGAGTGGTAGCTGTGTGCAATGAGCTTCCAGTGGAAGTGGTGGAGGCAGGTTCGTTGGTATCATTTAAAAATAAATTGGATAGGCATATGGATGAGAAGGGAATGGAGGGTTATGGTATGAGTGCATGCAGGTGGGACTAAGGGAAAAAAGGTGTTCGGCACAGACTTGTAGGGCTGAGATGGCCTGTTTCCGTGCTGTAATTGTTATATGGTTATATGTTATATGGTAACACAGAAGTTGATGAGAGTTGTTAGGAACATACCAGTAGTCCATTTGGCCCCTTGAGCCAGCACCGCCATGAGACAACATGAGACGGAGTATAGGAAGGAGATTGAAAATTTCATGTCCTGGTGTTGAGACATCTACCTTCTTCATCAGTCTGAAGGAAGGTCTCGACCCGAAACTTCACCCATTCCTTATCTCCAGAGATGCTGCCTGTCCTGTTGAATTATGCAGCATTTTGTGTCAGCCTTTCTCTCAATGTCAGCAAGACAAAGGAGATAGTGATTGACTTCAGGAAGCGAAGTGGTTGGTGTGATTTCTTGGTCGTTAGCTCAATATGGGTGGACCAGGAGAAGTCTTTGGTGATAGTGACTCCGAGGATTTTGACACATCTCTAATTAGGCGCCATCAATGCAAACAGAGGTCTGTGTACCATTTTGCTTCCTGAAATGTAAAGTAAGTTGAACTATCTAACAATAATACATGTTGTGTGCAAATGAAATTTGAATGTATTTAACATTTATTTTGCCTCAGATTGGAAAAGCCGTTCATCAAAAGCAATTTCATACAAATTCTGCTTCTCTTCCTGAAAAAAAAATGGGATTGGATGCAAAATTAGGTAGGTCTTTTGTATATTTTCTTTGATTGAATATTAACAATTTCCACCCTGAATCCTATTTCAAATAAAATTCCTCCATTTCCAGCAGTCGATGAACTGTGTTCAACCACTTGGTAACTCTTCTTTGGTCTATGTGAGATTTTTTTAAGTCAACCTTCATCATAATCTTCATCAGACTGAAGAAGGGTCTCGACCCGAAATGTCACCCATTCCTTCTATCCAGAGATGCTGCCTGACCCTAGATTTTGTGTCTATCTTCGGTGTAAATCGGAATCTGCAGTCCCTTCCAGCACATAATCTTCATGTTGCATATCTCAGACCACCGGTTCATGTCTTTTCGCCGACTATACATCATAACACTGGTGAAAAGAAAAAGGATTGTGAGCAGTTTTGGACCCCATCTAGTCTAGTCAATCTATCTAGTTTAGTACATCACTAAAACTGATCTTGGTATCTTCCGGTTTGCGTGGTTTTTCTATATGCGCAAAAATGGTACCTGATTGCACTACGATTTTTTGCCAGCTCACTCACCGTTCTCCTGTGCTGAGAGTGCACCAAGTTTCGTTCCAGTCGGTGGAAAATTACAAAAGTTATTAAGGTTTAGAAATTGTAAAAACTGCACGTGCGCAGATTGGTCTACTCTTCTGTTGACAGATTGCTTTTCTTTCCTGTCATTCGATGGGACGGCGACTCCCCTACCAACACCCACTGTCAATCACTGGCAGCGTGGAGAATAAAGCTGAAAGAGTGGAATGAGCAGAGAGTGGTGAGCGAGTGGGAGCAGGTGGGAGGGAGTGTCCTGCAGCCGAGGACCACCATCACGACGAGCCGGGAGTCGCTGATTGAAGCCGGGTGCCGGCAGCCGAGAGCCAAGAGCTGGGAGCCAGGAACCACTGAGTGGAGCCGGGAGCTGCTTAGTGGAGCTGGGAGGTGCTGAGGTGGGCCGGGAGTCGTGAGTGGGGCCGGGAGTCGTTGAGTGGGGTCGTGAGTCATGAGCGAGGAAGGGATCGGTTGAGTGAGTCTGGGTACGGCTGAGTGAGGCCGGGGCCAGGAGCCGCTGGATGAGGCCGGATCCGGGGCTGAGAGCCGCAGTGCGAGGCCGGGGCAGCAGCGTAAGGCCGGAGCCGTACCAAAGCCAGTGGGGAGTGGCAGCGGTAGGCCACAGCAGCATCAGAGCATGGTAGTGGCAGCGGTAGGCCACAGCAGTGGCAGGGGTAGGCAGCAGCAGGGGTAGGCAGCGGCAGGGTTAGGCTATGGCAGAGCTCCCCTTGCTCCCACCCCACCGGTCCTCGATAGACCCGTCTGAAACCATCCCCGACCCCCGGTTACAGAACGCTCCCACCTGCCCCTGCCTGAAGCCGTTCCCGTCCCCAGCTGCAGTTTATTCAGCCCACAACATGGGTACTAGCCATTCGTCCCAGGACGCTCCCCACCCCACCTGAAGCCATCCCCGTCCTCTGCTACGGGACCTTCCCCACCCCATTAGCCCCCATCTTGAGATGGTTTGTACCGACATCCGACCATGTGGCTTTTTGTAGCTGACCCATAGTGCCTTTTCTCTCCCTCGGGATTCTTTGGTTGTGCTAACATATAGCAGCAAATGTGACATGACACATAAACGGGGGTCAGGTGGGTACGCCCGGAATTCCATTGTTAGTCCTGAAGTTCCCGGTCTGCTCTGCTTGACCAGCTCCCAGATAGTAAATGTAACTTGGTCAGCTGATATGACCATGTTGTCCAGTCTTAGATGATGTAGGGACTGGACCCTTTGGGCTGAGACTAAAGCCATCAGCATTACCGTTTTCAGTGTGAGCTGTTGCAGAGTCAGGGATCTGGCTGGTGACCATCCCCTTAGAAATGACAGGACGATACTGACGTCCCAGATAATAATAATAATAATAATATCTTTTATTGTCATTGCACGTCAGTGCAACGTCAGATCTGGGTGTACCTTGGTCTAGGGGGGTTGGTATTAAAGATGCCTTTCATTAGTTTGGCCACCAGCAGATGTGATCCTATGGACTGTTGTCTTGGTGCCTGCCATAGATAGGCTGACAGAGCACTCCTAGCACAATTAATTGTACTGTAACTCAGACCTTCATCGTAGTGAAGGCTGGACAGGAACTCCAGTACATTCGTTATAGTTGCTGTTCTATATGTCGCCCCAGTTCTTGAACAGTACGCTTCCCACTTCCTGATGCTGGAGAGGTACTGTTTCTTGGTGGATTGTCGGTGAGATGCTGTCATCGTGTCCATGGTTTTGTTTGACAGTCCCAGGTCCAAAAACGGTCTTTTTAAATTCTGCAACCCAACAGATTTATTCTGTCATGGCACAGATGACTCTCGCCTGTGACAGGGTGGACCAACAGATGTGGCCTTCTGGGAATGGTCATGGGTGGTTCAGTGACCATGTCAAGGACCACAGGGAACCATGGCTGTGTAGGCCAATGGGGTACTACCAAAATACCTGAAGCAGAGTCCATTGTATTTTGCATAGGACCCGACTGATGAGGCAGAAAGGGGGAAAGGCATAGAAAAACAATTTTCCCCAATTCAGCGAGAAAGCGTCCATCGCTGCTGCCTCAGGGTCTGGTTCCCAAGCGACATTTGTTGATACCTGGTGATTCAGTCAGGATGCGAAGAGATTGATATCTGGTGTTCCATATTGCTTTGTAATTTCAGCAAATACTTTGGGGTTTAACATCCATTCGGTGTTATCGTTGAATTTTCGTGACCTGGTGTCTGCCACGGTATTAAGCTTACCTGGTAGGTAAGTTGCTGATAGCCAGATATGTCTGTCGACACACCATTGCCAGATTGTGTTGACCAGATTATCACATGATATCGATTTTATCCCGCCCATATAGTTAATATAGGCCACCACTGTGGTATTGTCAATTTGTAGGCAGACATGCAAATGGTGCATAGCAGGACAGTAAGCTTTTAGACCATAAAACGCACCCAACATTTCCAAATAATTTATACCCAGTGTCTGTAGTAGTGATCATTCTTGTATATTCCATCTACCACCCATACTAAATATAGTGTTAGTTGCACCCCAGCCTTGAGCACTAGCATCCGTTTGTATCATGATTGTTGTGTTATTGGTAATGATTGCGCTGGAAGTATGCCAAATGTTCACTTTCCACCATTGTAATTCTGATATTGCTTTAGCTGGTAATTTCATGGGTCGATCAAAATGACCTGCATGTTGTTTTAGCGCTTGCACCTTTGCTCTTTGTAAGTTTTGGTAATGCAAAGGTCCAAGCTGGGTAGCTGGAAATGCTGCTACTAATTTCCCAATTACTCTTGCCACCTGTCGAATAGTTGGTTGATTAGTGATCATTAATTTGTTGCAGGCTTGTGCCAATTCTGCTGCTTTTTCTTTTGGCAACGTTACAGACATGTGGACTGAATTAATTGTGAAACCCAGATAGTCCATAGTTGTGGATGGCGTCAACTTAGATTTATCTGGATGTATGACAAACCCCAGAGTTTCAAACAAATGTTTGGTGGCTAATACTGCTGATTTAGCTAATTCCAGGGTTTTGCCCACTATCAAAATATCATCAAGATATGCCATTACAATATGTTTTTGTTTTCTTAGTATCGCCAAGGCCAGTTTTAATATCTTGGTAAATAGTCTTGGGGCTGATGTTAGACCATTAGGCAACACTTTATACTGCCATTGTTGCCCCATCCAGTTAAACTTTAGGTATCTACGATGATCCTTATGAATGGGTACTAAATAGTATGCATCTTTTAGATCGATGCATGCCATGAAGTATCCTCTGGAAATCAATTGTTTGGTGGTAACAAATGTTTCCATTTTGAAATGTATATACTTGACAAAAGTATTTAATGTTGTTAAGTCAATGATGATGCGACATCCACCATTTCTTTTGGTTTTTGTAAAGATATTTGATACAAATTCCAAAGGGTCATGTTCCGATTTCTCTATGACTTTGTATGTAGTCTCACCAGTTCTGCCTGTCCCTCGAATTTTTCTTTTTGTGAGAGGGTAAACTCCCTGTGGGGTGTATGCTGAACTGGCGGCATACTTTTTTGTATTCAAAAACGAATTCAATTTTGTAACCCTGAATACTTTGTAGTATATAATTATCGAGAGATAGCCCTGCATGCTTCCAAAAACAGGTGTAACCTTCCCCCAGTTAGTAAAGGCCCTGCACCTTTAATGTTCTGGAAGGAACCAGACCCACCCACTGTACCTCCATTTTTACCGGTAAAATATTCATTTCTTGGGTTTCCGGCTCTTCATCGGTCGAGGTGTTGCTGTGTGGGGTTGACGCATCTTCCATGGGGTCCGCTCTGGGCCCTGTCCTAAAAAAGACCTCCGGGGATGATATGCGGGCCCCATGCTTTCACCAGCACCATGATGTTGCCGCCTGCTGGTGGATGTGTACGGGTGCTGCCATCTGGGTTGCGTGGCCTTGCTCGTTCCGGGGCCTGCCCTCATGAGTTCAAGTGCTTTAGACTCCTCGTCCAGATCTTTTACCTGCTTCGGCAGGTCTTTACCAAATAGCAGGATTTGAGGTTGTGAGGTCGGAGTTTTGCACAATCCTGCAAATTTGGGATTGAGGGCAGGTCTTCTGGCTACTTTCTGCAGGTTGTTGATTTCGTACTGTGTGTTACACAGTAGAGCCAAGGTGTCTTGTTGGTTGTTGGTCATTTCGACACCATCCACGGAACGAGCGTATTATGTAATGGCTGACGTCAGGAGCTTCAGAATTTTTTGGAGTTTTAGTTCTTGGGTTCGTATGCCCAACCCAATGTACCCCCAGATTTGGTTGTGGTCGGCCGGTACATTGAGCGAAATACAATTCTCCGGGGGCATGTATAATTCCAACGCCTTATTGACTACCTGTTCTTGAAGTGGGTTGAAGGACAGGTAGTCAATACTAGCCACCAGTTTAGGCTGCAACGGCTGTCCCACTCGCGGTGTTACTGCGTAGCGGTTTACCACTCCCAGCAGCTCTTCCTGTTCCTGCACCCCCAGAATACTGCTGTTGTCTTCAGCCAAAGACCCCGCTTCTTGACCAGCCCAGCCCTGGTCACCAACGCTCCCCTCTGCTGAGGGAGATGTGATGGCCAGTGCTGGATATTGCACTGTTGCGGGTGTGCATGCACTCCCTTGTCGGGCTTGCCCCATCTCCCGGAGCAAGTCCCGCTGGAGCATTTGCGCCATCAACCGCTCCATGCGGGACAAAAGGTCACCTCTGCAAATCGCAGCAATGAAGGAGGAAAGTATCCTGGCCTAGATCTTACAGGGAGCAAATGAAGGGAGGGAGAAAATTACTGGGGTGAGGTTTAACACTTGCAGGAGGATACTTACTGATGAGCCGAAGGTACTCCTGGGCTAGTACAGGCCTGATGGGCAAAATGGGCTCTTTAAAAGGCACTTTTAGTGAAAGGCACTTTTTCTGGACTTTTCCTGGCCTGGCACGGACCTTTTGGGCCAAAATGCTCCTTCTGGGCAAATAACGGGCATTTGGGGCAAAAGTGACTGGTTTCTCGGCTAATGGGAGCCTTGTGGGCCGAAATTAGTGGTTTCAGGCAGACCAAAACTCATTTCATTTCATTTCCAATTGCATTGCAGTTTCAAGCACAGGGCAGGCTCAAGCCAAACAGCTGATTGCATTTTCACTTCGTTTCCATTGCCATTGCACTTTCAAGCAAAGGGCAGGCTCAAGCCAAACTGCTCATTGCATTTTCACTTCATTTCTTTTGCCATTGTAGTTTCAAGCACAGGGCAGGCCCAAGCCAAACAACTCATTGCATTTTCACTTCATTTCCATTGCTATTGCAGTTTCAAGCACAGGCCAGGCCAAACAACTCATTTCATTTTCATTAAGGGCTAACAAATCATTTATTCAAGTACATTGCACACTCACAGTTTTCTATAACCATATAACCATATAACAATTACAGCACGGAAACAGGCTAACTCGGCTCTTCTAGTCCGTGCCGAACACTTATTCTCCCCTAGTCCCATCTACCTGCACTCAGACCATAACCCTCCATTCCTTTCCTGTCCATATACCTATCCAATTTATTTTTAAATGATAAAATCGAACCTGCCTCCACCACTTCCACTGGAAGCTCATTCCACACAGCTACCACTCTCTGAGTAAAGAAGTTCCCCCTCATGTTACCCCTAAACTTCTGTCCCTTAATTCTCAAGTCATGTCCTCTTGTTTAAATCTTCCCTGCTCTCAATGGGACAAGCTTATCCACTTCAACTCCGTCTATCCCTCTCATCATTTTAAAGACTTCTATTAAATCCCCCCTTAACCTTCTGCGCTCCAAAGTATAAAGACCTAACTTGTTCAACCTTTCTCTGTAACTTAGTTGCTGAAACCCAGGCAACATTCTAGTAAATCTCCTCTGTACTCTCTCTATTTTGTTGACATCCTTCCTATAATTAGGCGACCAAAATTGTACACCATACTCCAGAATTGGCCTCACCAATGCCTTGTACAATTTTAACATTACATCCCAACTTCTATACTCAATGCTCTGATTTATAAAGGCCAGCACACCAAAAGCATTCTTTACCGCCCTATCTACATGAGATTCCACCTTCAGGGAACTGTGCACAGTTATTCCTAGATCCCTCTGTTCAACTGCATTCCTCACTACCATTTACCATGTACGTCCTATTTTGATTTGTCCTGCCAAGATGTAGCACCTCACACTTATCAGCATTAAACTCCATCTGCCATCTTTCAGCCCACTCTTCCAAATGGCCTAAATCTCTCTGTAGATTTGAAAATCTACTTCATTATCCCCAACACCACCTATCTTAGTATCATCTGCATACTTACTAATCCAATTTACCACACCATCATCCAGATCATTGATGTACATGACAAACAACAGTGGACCCAACACAGATCCCTGTGGCACCCAACTAATCACCAGCCTCCAACCTGACAAACAGCCATCCAAAATTACTCTCTGGCATCTCCCATTCAGCCACTGTTGAATCCATCTTGCTACTCCACCATTAATACCCAACAATTGAACCTTCTTAACCAACGTTCCATGAGGAACATCATGACCTTCCAGGCACAAATCCATGTTGACTGTTCCTAATCAGACCCTGTTTATCCAGATGCTTATATATATTATCTCTAAGTATCCTTTCCATTAATTTGCCCACCACTGACGTCAAACCAACAGGTCTATAATTGCTAGGTTTACTCTTAGAACCCTTTTTAAACAATGGAACAACATGTGCAGGACGCCAATCCTCCGGCACTATTCCCGTTTCTATTGACAATTGAAATATTTCTGTCATAGCCCCTGCTATTTCTACACTAACTTCCCTCAATATCCTAGGAAATATCCTGTCAGGACATGGAGATTTTCCAGGACCTATAGATTCCCAGCTCAGACAGAGAGTCATGATCTCTCCCTCACCATCTTGCAGACAGACTGAGCCACTTCCGGATTTATAGTCCCTCCCCCTCCCACCAGAAGGCCTCCTCCTGCACCTCTTTTCTAGGTTTCTATGTCATTTCCCCACAGCATCACTCTATCACTCTATGATTACCAAAAACTCTACTCACCAATGTTCACCTATTATCTGCCACACTTTCTCCTGCCTCGCCTCTCTTCTAGCTTGCTTCCCCCTGCCTCAAGATTCCAGCATCTGCAATTTCTTGTGTTCACTTTCAGAGCGTCTGGAATTTTTTAAGGATGTGATAAGTAAAATGGATGAAGGAGAGCTAGTGGATGTAGTGTATGTAACTTTCAGAAATCCTTTGATAAGGTCCCACACAGGATATTGGTGGGCAAAATTAGAGCACATGGTATTGGGGGTAGGGAATTGACATGGATAGAGAATTGGTTGGCAGACAGGAAGCAAAGAGTAGGAATAAACGGGTCCTTTTCAGAATGGTGGGCAGTGGCGAGTGGAGTGCCGCAAGGCTCAGTGCTGGGGCTGCAAATATTTAAAATATATTTATTAATGATTTAGAAGTATAATGGAGTTTATAATGGAATTATAAGTAACATTAGCAAGTTTGCAGATGACACAAAGCTGGGTGGCAGTGTGAACTGCAAAGAGGATGTTAGGAGGTTGCAGGGTGACTTGGACAGGTTGAGTGAGTGGGCCGATGCATGGCAGATGCAGTATAGTGTAGATAAATGTGAGGTTATCCACTTGGCGGCAAAAACAAGGAGGCAGATTATTATCTCAATGGTGTCAGATTAGGTAAAGGGGAAGTACAACGAGACTTGGGTGTCCTTGTACACCAGTCACTGAAAATAAACATGCAGGTACAGCAGAGTGAAGAAATCTTATGGCATGTTAGCCTTCATAAGGAGAGGATTTGAGTATAGGAGTAAAGAGGTTGTATAGGGCCCTGGTGAGACCACATCTGGAGTATTGTGTGCAGTTTTGGTCTCCTAATTTGAGGAAGGACATTCTTGCTATTAATGCAGTGCAGCGTAGGTTCACGAGGTTAATCCCCGGGATGGCGGGACTGTCATATGAGGAAAGATTGGAAAGACTGGGCTTGTATTCACTGGAGTTTAGATGGATGAGAGGGGATCTTATAGAGACGTATACAATTATGAAAGGACTGGATAAGCTAGATACAGGAAAAATGATCCCAATGTTGGGAGAGTCCAGAACCAGGGGCCACAGTCCAAGAATAAAGGGGAGGCTGAGGTGAGAAAAAACGTTTTCACCAAGAGAGTTGTGAAATTGTGGAATTCTCTGCCACAGAAGGCAGAGGAAGCCAATTCACTGGATTAATTAAAAAGAGAGTTAGATAGAGCTCCAGGGGCTAGCAGAATCAAGGGATATGGGGAGAAGGCAGGCACAGGGTACTGATTGTGGATGATCAGCCATGATCACAATGAATTGTGGTGCTGGCTTGAAGGGCCAAATTGCCTCCTCCTGCACCTATTTTCTATGTTTCTATGTTTATATGTTTCTTAACCACCTCAGGGTAGTGTAGAAGGCATTTTGTACACTGGCATTAATCGGTCAGATGCAATAAAAAAAAAACAAGTGCTGGAGTAACTCAGTAGGTCTCTGGAGAATTGGGTCGGTGATGTTTCGGGTTGGGATCCTTCTTCAGACTGATTGTTGAGGGTGGTGAGAAAGCTGGAAGAGAGGGGAGGCGGGACAATGTGTGTCAGGTAAAAGGTGGTTGGGGTAAGATTGGAGCGGATGAGAGGAGTGGAGGTCAAGACGATTGATGTCACATTGGTAGTTGCACTAAGCCTTGCACGGGGTGTCCGAGAGGAGGAGGGATGTTGGAGATGGGAGAAGGGTTCATCACTGGGATGTGAGGAATCCTTCCTACAGAATGAGGTGTGGAGGTGGAGGTGATGCAAGAAGAACTACATTATGGTGGGCCCAGCTCTCGTTAAGGTGTATGATGGGTACTAAATCAGGCATTTATTTGTTTCTATTTGAGTTCCAATTGTGTTATGCTAGTTTGTGACTGGAAGTGATTAAACATTGTCGATATTATCTTTGCAATCTTCCAGAAAGAAAATGGAAAGAATTTCAAACGGAGGTTCCCTGGTGTACGAAGCAAGCAACAAAATACATTGTGGAACTGCGCACAATCGCTGATGACATTGACAATTATCATCAAGGTGCCACCATCGCAAACATAGCAGGCACTTCCACAGGAGCCTTGGGGGGAATCCTAACCATCGCTGGAATAGTTGCTGCCCCTTTCACAATGGGAACCTCGCTCGTGCTCACTGGGGTGGGGCTGGGGGCGGGCGTGCTTGGTGGGGTCACTAACATTGTGGCCAACATTACTGATAATTTAAAACAAAATAATGAACAGAAAAGAGTGAATGAAATTGTAGAACAATACCAAGACATGACCAAACACCTGACTGATACATTAACTCAGCTCAACCAAGTCATTGAATTCCTGATACAGGGTGAGGAGAGGAGGACTCCAGTTACAAACGTAGCTAATGCCGCCCAGGGTCTGGTGAGTGGCTTAGGTTTTGCGTCCGTATTGACGACAACACTGACCCGGAATGCGATGGTTACATTCAGAGCTATGTCAGGAGTTCTGGCAGGACTCACAATAGCATGGGATTTATTTTCCATTGTAAAAGATGTAAACGAACTTGGAAAAAAGATGACTGAAATTTCTAAGATGATCCGACAGATAGCTACAAACATGGAGGAGGAAAAGGGCAATTTTGAGAAAACGCTTTTAGACTTGAAGAAATGCGATGAGCTGAACAATTATCTGGTTGGTTACTGATCATACAGAGATCAAATTAATTACTCTGAATTCACTCTCCCTTATTCTTTGCAAACTATTCTTCATTATTCTTTGCAGCTTCAGTTTTTATTTCTAATGCTGAAATACATATATTCTCAGCACCCTTTCCAGCTTTCCAAACCTCCCTCCTCTAAGATGTTATGCAAAATGTTCCTCTTTAAAGCAAAAGTTTGTTGTCTCCATTAAATTGACCCCAAAGCATTAGCATCAAGAAAGCCCCCAAAGCAGACTGCTCCTCACAGAACCTGCCACAACAGCACGGTGGCGCTGCGGTAGAGTTGCTGCCTTACAGCGCCAGAGACCTGACTACCAGTGCTGTCTGTACCGAGTTTGTACCTTCTCCCCGTAACCTGTTTGGGTTTTCTCCAGGGCCTCCAGTTTCCTCCCACACTCCAAGGACGTACAGATTTGTACATGGTTTGGTATAAATGTAAAATTGTCCCTAGTGTGTGCACATAGTATTAGTGTGCGGGGATCGCAGGACGGCGTGGACTCGGTGGGCCAAAGGGCCTGTTTCCACGCTGTAACTAAACTAAACTAATATATCTAGGCCTAGGTGCAAAGTGTTTGTGGCCAATGGGCTGCTGTGGAATCCACCATAACTGCTTCTTGGACATAGAACATGGAATATAGAACCGTTCAGCACAAGGACAGCCCATAATATCAGTGCAGAACGTGAAACGAATAGATCAAAGAAGATGCTGATCTGGAAAAGTACAATGGCTCATTGTTGGATGAGGGGAAAATGACAACGAGGCATATAAACAGTAAAATTAATCACGGGGACAATGAAACTAGTATGATTGTTTTCCCAAAACTTTCAATTGTTCATAATTATAATCATGTATGGACCAGGTATGGGCAGATGGGATTAGTGCAGCTGGGACATGTTAGCCAGTGTGGGCAATTTGGGCCAAAGTGCCTGTTTCCACGCTGTATCACTCTATGACAATAACTCTATAAGATTTGAAAATGCAGTACATTTATTCAATTTGCTCACCAAAACTGGCATTGTGAACAAGAAATGTGTTTATAAAATACATTTGAGTTACTTGTCTTTTAGTGCAAAATGTGTCAATGTTTAGTGTATCTAATGATGCCTTCATTTCCTCAGAACTGTACATTTTAGATCATTTTAAGCTGCCCAACTGATTATCTTACACAGCATTTTTGCTACATGAATTATAAATAATTGTAATGCTTTGTGTGATTGAGAATTTAAAGATTTATTTCTCCTGTACAAGAATAATTCCTGAAATAAAGGAAGCAATTAGTTATGCAGAATGCTTTTTAAAGACTGAGATTTTTTTTTGCATCGGGTGATCAGAGTCTGACATATTTGTGTAGATGTTAACAACTTCTCCCCCTTGGGGAGAACATCAGCCATGTTAAAACAACAATTAGCAATTATAGAAACATAGAAACATAGAAAATAGGAGCAGGAGTAGGCTATTCGGCCCTATGGCAATAATGTCTCCTTCTCTGCACTCCCTCTATGGCAATAATGTCCTTCCTCTGATTTGGAGACCAAAACTGTACGCAATGCTCCAGGTGTGGTCTCACTAAGACCATGTACAACTGCAGCAGAACCTCCCTGCTCCTATACTCAAATCCTTTTGCTATGAATGCCAACATACCATTCACTTTCTTTACTGCCTGCTGCACCTGCATGCCTACTTTCAATGACTGGTGTACCATGACACCCAGGTCTCGTTGCATCTCCCCTTTTCCTAATCGGCCACCATTTAGATAATAGTCAGCTTTCCTGTTTTTGCCACCAAAGTGTATAACCTCACATTTATCCACATTATACTGCATCTGCCATGCATTTACCCACTCACCCAGCCTATCCAAGTCACCTTGCAGCCTCCTAGCATCCTCCTCACAGCTAACACTGCCCCCCAGCTTCGTGTCATCCGCAAACTTGGAGATGTTGCATTCAATTCCCTCGACCAAATCATTAAATATATTGTAAATAGCTGGGGTCCCAGCACTGAGCCTTGCGGTACCCCACAAGTCACTGCCTGCCATTCTGAAAAGGACCCGTTTACTCCTACTCTTTGCTTCCTGTTTGCCAGTCAGTTCTCTATCCACATCAATACTGAACCCCCAATACCGTGTGCTTTAAGTTTGTATACTAATCTCTTATGTGGGACCTTGTCGAAAGCCTTCTGAAAGTCCAGATATAACACATCCACTGGTTCTCCCCTATCCACTCTACTAGTTACATCCTCGAAAAATTCTATAAGATTCGTCAGACATGATTTACCTTTCGTAAATCCATGCTGACTTTGTCTAATGATTTCACCACTTTCCAAATGTGCTGCTATCCCATCTTTAATAACTGACTCTAGCAGTTTCTCACTACCAATGTTAGACTAACTGGTCTGTAATTCCCCGTTTTCTCTCTCCCTCCCTTTTTAAAAAGTGGAGTTACATTAGCTACCCTCCGATCCTCAGGAACTACTCCAGAATCTAAAGAGTTTTGAAAAATTATCACTAATGCATCCACTATTTCTGGAGATACTTCCTTAAGTACTCTGGGATGCTGCCTATCTGGCCCTGGGGATTTATCGGCCTTTAATCCATTCAATTTACCTAACACCACTTCCCGGCTAACCTGGATTTCACTCAGTTCCTCCATCTCCTTTGACCCCTGCCATTTCCGACAGTTTATTTATGTCTTCCTTGGCGAAGACGGAACCAAAGTAGTTATTCAATTGGTCCGCCATGTCCTTGTTCCCCATGATTAATTCACCTGTTTCTGACTGCAAAGGACCTACATTTGTTTTTACTAATCTCTTTCTCTTCACATATCTATAAAAACTTTTGCAGTCAGTTTTTATGTTCCCTGCCAGTTTTCTTTCATAATCTATTTTCCCTTTCCTAATTAAGCCCTTTGTCCTCCTCTGCTGGTCTCTGAATTTTTCCCAGTCCTCTGGTAGGCTGCTTTTTCTGGCTAATTTGTACGCTTCATCTCTTGCTTTGATACTATCCATGATTTCCCTTGTTATCCACGGATGCACCACCTTCCCTGATTTATTCTTTTGCCAAACTGGGATGAACAATTGTTGTAGTTCATCCATGCATTCTTTAAATCCTTCCA
Organism: Amblyraja radiata; assembly: GCF_010909765.2. NCBI lineage: Eukaryota > Metazoa > Chordata > Chondrichthyes > Rajiformes > Rajidae > Amblyraja > Amblyraja radiata. Next base: position 178,319,861 of record NC_045956.1, read on the forward strand.
TTGCATATCCACCGTCAATCTTTTAAGAATTAATTGCCAGTCAATCTTAGCCAATTCACGTCTCATACCCTCAAAGTTAAGTTCAGAACCAATGTTTCTGAATTAACAATGTCACTCTCCATCCTAATGAAGAACCATATTATGGTCGCTCTTGCCCAAGGGGGCACGTACAACAAGACTGCTAACTAACCCTTCCTCATTACTCAGTACCCAGTCTAGAATAGCCTGCTCTCTCGTTGGTTCCTCTACATGTTGGTTTAGAAAACTATCCCGCATACATTCCAAGAAATCCTCTTCCTCAGCACCCCTGCCAATTTGATTCACCCAATCTATATGTAGATTGAAGTCACCCATTATAAATGTTTTACCTTGGTTGCACGGATTTCTAATTTCATCCATCCCCAACTTCACTACTACTGTTAGGTGGCCTGTACACAACTCCCACTAGCGTTTCGCAGCTCTACCCATATCGATTCCACATCCTCCAAGCTAATGTCCTTCCTTTCCATTGCGTTAATCTCCTCTCTAACCAGCAACGCTATCCCACCTCCTTTTCCTTTCTGTCTATCCCTCCTGAATATTGAATATCCCTGGATGTTCAGCTCTCAGCCTTCGTCACCCTGGAGCCATGTCTCCGTTATCCCAACTATATCATAATCATTAATAGCTATCTGCACATTCAACATCCACCTCATTACGAATGCTCCTTTATTGAGACACAAAGCCTCCAAGCTTGTTTTTTACAATGCTCTTACCCCTTACACAATTATGTTGAAAAGTGGCCCTTTTTGATTTTTGACCTGGATTTGTCTGCCTGCCACTTTTACTTTTCACCTTGCTACCTATTGCTTCTACCCTCATTTTACACCCCTCTGTCTCTCTGCTCACACATTTAAGAACCCCACCACCTCTTATTCGAGAGGACTCTCCCGACGCCGGGGCAAGACCACCCGGTGAGAACGGCCAGGGACATCGGGCCTCCGTAGAGGCAATTGCGGTGGCCTCAATAGGCCTGACTTTGGGGTGAACTGGGGATGGGGACTGGACATTGTGCCTTCCCTCACAGTGGTATCCATTGTGGGGGGATGATTTTTTTTGTCTAATGTAATCCTGTAAGTCTGTGTCCAAGATGGCTGCCGTGAAGAGAGAGTGGACGCTGGCACGATTTGGTTGCCGCTGCTCCCTCTTCACACTGTGTTTTTGATTTTCTGTTTTTGGAATGAATTCTGTTTTTAATTTGTGTCTCTGTGATGTCTTTATTACTTATTTTATTCTGATTATATGTTTTTATTTCTATTAACCTATGTAAGGTGTCCTTGAGATGTCTGAAAGGCACCCATTAAATAAAATTTATTATTATTATTATTATTCTGTTTATTATTGTTTTCTTCTTCCCCCCCTACATGTTGGGTCTGAGTGTTTCCCTTCTCTGCCTCCTGCCTCACACACTGTCCACTAGCTTTCTCTATTTGAGTCCCTCCCCCCATCTGTTCTAGTTTAAAGTCTCCGCAGTAGCCTTTGCAAATCTCCCCGCCAGGATATTGGTCCCCCTCGGGTTCAAGTGCAACCCATCCTTTTTGTACAGGTCGCACCTTCCACAAAAGAGGTCCCAATGATCCAGAAACTTGAATCCCTGCCCTCTGCACCACTCCTTCAACCACGCATTTATCCTCCACCTCGCTCCATTCCTACTCTCACTGTCGCGTGGCACAGGCAGTAATCCCGAGATTGTTACCTTCGCAGTCCTTCTCTTTAACTCTCCTCCTAACTCCCTAAATTCTCCTTTCAGGACCTCTTCTCTTTTTCTACCTATGTCATTGGTACCTATATGTACCACGACCTCGGGCTCCTCTCCCTCCCATTTCAGGATATCTTGGACCCGTTCAGACACATCCCAGACCCTGGCACCAGGGAGGCAAACTACCATCCGGGTCTCCCGACTGCGTCCACAGAATCGCCTGTGTGACCCCCTAGCTATAGAGTCCCCTATTACTAATGCCTTCCTCTTCTTTTACTTACCCTTCTGAGCAACAGAACCGGTCTCTGTACCGGAGGCCCGGCCGCTGTTGCTACCCCTAGGTAGTCTGGCCCCCCCAACAGTACTCAAACAGGAGTACTTATTGTCAAGGTGTACAGCCACCGGGGTACTCTATACTCCCTGCCTGTGCCCATTGCCCCTCCTAACCGTGACCCACTTGCCTGCCTCCTGTGGTCTTGGAGTGACCACCTCTCTGTAACTCCTCTCAATGATGTGGTGATGTGGTGATGGTCTGCCCCAACAGCTGCTGACAACCTTCTACCGCTGCACCACAGAGAGCATATTAACGTATGGCATCTATGTGTGGTATCTCAGCTGCACGGATGCGAAGAGGAGAGCTGCTCAATGCGTCGTCCACAGAGCGCAGAGGATTATTGGGACACAGCTACCAGCCTTGGAGGGCATCTACCACACACGGTGCCTCAGGAAGGCTGTCAGCATCCATAGAGACTCCTCACACCCTTGTAATGGACTGTTCGAACTACTTCCCTCCGGCAGACGTTACAAGGCCTTCTACGCCCGAACCTCCAGATTCAGAAACAGCTTTATTCCCAGAGCTATTCGCGGCTCAGAACCGGCCCTGCTGAGTGCCCCCCATCCCCCCTGGACTGTCTCCCTCAGATGGTCACGTCGCACAGTTTATTTATTTATTTTATTTTATTGACATCGGTTGGAAGCTGCATACTAAATCTTGTTGCACTGATGTGCAATGACAATAAAATATATTATTATTATTATTATTATTATTATTATTATATTATTATTATTATTATTATTATTATTATTATTATTATTATTATATTATTATTATTATTATTATTATTATTATTATTATTATTATTATTATTATTATTATTATTATTATTATTATTATTATTATTATTATGTTGAAAAGCCACACAAGGCTCTCTATAAAACTTTAGACTTCATGCACAGAAACAGGCCACTCAGCTCAACTCATCCATGCCGACCAAGCTGTGCCATCTTAGCCGGTTTAATTTGCCTGCGATGGACACAAAATGCTGGAGTAACTCAGCGGGTCAGACAGCAACTGTGGATAGAAGGAATGGGGGACGTTTCGAGACGAGACCTTTCTTCAGACTGATGTACCATCCACCTCATTGAAGTACCTCGGACCATTGAACTTTAATGGAATTAATCTTGCACAAAACAATATTCCCTTTATCCTACGTCTGTAGACTGTGGACAGCATAATTGTAATCATTTATGGTCTTTCCACTGACTGGATAGCACGCAACTAAAAAGCTTTACACTGTACATTGGTACACATGACAATAATTTTTTTTGGAAATTCAACTTGGTAACAGGCCGTTCAGCCCACCAAACCTGTGCCGACCAGCGTTCACCCCGGAAACTAGCATTTCAGTGCACACTAAGGACAATTTTCTATTTTGACAAAGCTAATTAACCTACAAACCTGTACATCATTGCAGTGTGGGAGTAAATCAGTTCACCCAGAGAAAACCCACGTGGTCACAGGGAAAACATTAAAAAATTCCGTTAGCCCTAAGAGCTAAATCTAACATCGGGAGACCTCCGTCTATTCTTGGTTTAGGGGGGGCAGTGAGCCAGCTTTTTAGCTTAGTTTTGGGATACTGCACGGTTAACAGGCCCTTCGGACCACCGGGTCCACACCGACCAGCGATCCCCGCACACTAACACTATCTTACACCCACTAGGGTTAATTTGTACATTTACCAAGCCAATTTACCAAGCCAATATACGTCTTTGGAATGTAGGAGGAAACTGAAGATCTCAGATAAAACCCACGCGGTCATGGGGAGAACGTACAAACTCCGTACAGTTAGCACCTGTAGTCGGTATGGAACCCGGGTCTCCGGCGCTGCATTCGATGTAAGGCAGCAACTCTACCGTTGTACCACCGTGCCGCCCAAGTAATGAGTAAGTGTCGGTGGGGTAACTACAGCCTATCCCATGGTCGGAGCACGAATGGCTTTCAGGGTTGTGAGTGTGAGATGTTGCACCTACTCTGACGCTTGGTGTGAGCTTCAGTGTCCTCCTGACACATGGAGGCTGGCCTCTCAATGCCATGCCCAATGCTCCATGTTCATAGGTTTACCAGCAGAATTAGGCCATTTGGCCCATCAAGGCTGCTTCACCATTCAATCATGGCAGATCTATCTTCCCCTCTCCACCGCAGTCTACTGCCTTCTCACCATAACCACTGACACCTGAACTAGTCAAGAACAATAGATAATAGACACTAGGTAGAGGATTAGGCCATTCGGCCCCTTAGAGCCAGCACCGCCATTCAATGTGATCATGGCTGATCATCCACAGTCAGTACCCCGTTCCTGCCTTCTCCCCATATCCCCTTACTCCGCTCTCTTTAGGAACCCTATCCAGCTCTTTCTTGAAAGTATCCAGAGAGGCCTCCACCGCCCTCTGAGGCAGAGAATTCCACAGACCCACAACTCCCTGTGTGAAAAAGTGTTTCCTAATCTCCCTTCTAAATGACTTACCACTTATTCTTAAATTGTGGCCCCTGGTTCTGAACTCCCCCAACATCGGGAACATGTTTCCTGTCTCTAGCGTGACCAAACCCTTAATAATCTTATATGTTTCAATAAGATCCCCTCTAATCCTTCTAAACTCCAGAATATACAAGCCCAGCCACTCCATTCTCTCAGCAAATGACAGTCCCACAATCCCGGGAAATAACCTTGTAAACCTACACTACACTCCCTCAATAGCAAAAATGCCCTTCCTCAAATTAGGGAACCAAAATTGCACACAATACTCCAGGCGTGGTCTCTCGAGGGCCCTATACAACTGCAGAAGGACCTCTTTGCTCCTATACACAACTTCTCTTGTTATGAAGGCCAACATTCGCTTTCTTCACTGCCTGCTGTACCTGCATGTGACTGATGAACAAGGATCATGTTGTATTTCCCCTTTTCCCAACTTGACACCATTTAGATAATAATTTGCCTTCCTATTTTTGCTACCAAAGTGGATAACCTCACATTTATGCACATTGAACTGCATCTGCCATGCATCTGCCCACACACCCTACCTGTCCAAGTCACCCTGCATTCTCACAGCATCCTCCTCACAGTTCACACTGCCACCCAGCTTTGTGTCATGTGCAAATTTGATAATGTTTCTATGAATCTCTTCATCTAAATCATTGATGTATATTGTAAATAGCTGTAGTCCCAGCACCGAGCCTTGCGGTACCCCATTAGTCACAGGCTGCAATTCTGAAAGGGACCCGTTAATCCGTACTCTTTGTTTCCTGTCTGCCAACCAATTTTCTATCTATGTCAGCACTCTACCCCCAATATGTGCCCTATGTGCCCTAATTTTGCCCACTAATCTCCTATGTGGGACCTTATCAAATGCTTTTTGATAGTCCAGGTACACTACGACCACTGGTTCTCCCTTGTCCATTTACTGAGTTACATCGTTAAAAATTTCCAAAAGATTAGTCAAACATGATTTCCACTTCGTAAATCCATGCTAACTTGGACCAATCCTGTTACTGCTATCCAAATGTGCCGCTATTTCATCTTTTATAATTGACTCCAGCATCTTCCCCACCACCGATGTCAGTCTATAATTCACTGTTTTCGCTCTCTCGCCTTTCTTAAAAAGTGGGATAATATTAGCTACCCTCCAATCCACAGGAAATGATCCTGAATCTATAGAACAATTGAAAAATATCACCAATGCGTTTTCTACAGCCACTTCCTTAAGTACCCTGGGATGCAGACCATCAGGCCCAGGGGATTTATCAGCCTTCAGTCCCATCAGTCTACCCAACACCATTTCCTGCCTAATGTGCATTTCCTTCAGTTCCTCCGTCACCCCAGATCTTCTGGTGTTATGACTCCCGAATGCAAGTACTTCAGAGCCACGTAACACAAGTCAAAAACCAGGTTCAGGTTCAAAAAACAGTTTTAATTATTCATTGGAACACAAAACTCAAACCTGATTTAAACAACCCAGTCAGGGATATGGATAAACCGACAAACAATTTAACAATGCTCCAGCCAGCCACGCCATGGGCCGTCGAACCGGAGATTCCAAAACCTGCCCAAAGAGATACAACCCTGAAACCAAAATACACGAAAACTCTAAGGTCAGCCCTTATCCGTCCCAATTCAATATCTGTTAACAAGGAATGGTGAAAATACACAAAGTTCTATGCCATGTGGTCAGGCTTTCTCGGCCCCCACCAACAGTCTGCTCATCAGTCAGAGTCTACGACGAAGAGAGAAGAATCCTGGGAGCTCTGGTATTTATACTTCAGATGAGTCACCCGTCACCTGACGCAGCTGGGCCAATCGGGTACAGGAGCCTTTAACCCCTCGATTCCAGACTCACAGCCACGAGGCCTGTACTTGGGATAGAAACAGAGAAAGGTTAGTACATAGCATTCACCAGGGGGGGAAGCGCCTAACACCCCCACCCAAAGATACTGAATAAGTTTCTGAAAATGAACTAAAAAAAACACCACCAAATTTCAGCAACTATTCAGTAGCACAGACATCACTGGCGCGACAATGCATCAGCCAATACATTATCCTTGCCACGGATATGCCAGTCAAATGAGACAACCGCAAGGGAAGCGTCTCCAAAGCCTCAGAGTTACTCAGCTTTCCCTGCGTTACTGCCACAGACAACCGTGCCTCCCCCACATCACCACCCGTGTCAGGGGGCAGCACCACTGCAGCCAAAACAGGCTTAGAAGGACATAGCTCCGACCCATCAACCTCCACAGGCTCCTGCTCATGGTACTGTTTCATCATGTTAACATGACAGAGCTGAGTCTTACGCCTCCGATCAGGGGTACCAATAACGTAATCCCTCTCACCAACCTTCTTAACCACCTGATAGGGACCGCTATACCGAGCCTGCAGACTGGAACCAGGAATAGGCAACAACACCAGGACCTTGTCACCTGGAGAAAAATTCCTACTAGAAGCCTTCCTGTCGAACCAGTCCTTCATCCTAGACTGAGCAGAGGCAAGATTACCCATTGCCAGTTCGCATGCCCTCCTCAGTCTAGAGCGAAAAGTACAGACGTGGTCTAAAATACGACGTTTTGTATCCTCCTGCAACCATTTTCCCTTCAGGACCCTCAAATGTCCACCCAGAGGATCATCATGAGCCAAACAGAGTATCTCGTCCCTATACCGACGAGGCATCACAATCTGATCAACCACGCTCCAATCATCATGCCCAGATACATACAAGGGAGACCACTTTCGCATCAGTAAGCCATCCCTTAGAAAATACCCCTTTGCTGTGGAATCCATATCCCCCTCAGGCACTGCGCAGTCGAACAGATCAGATAAACCTGGATCACTCTTTTGCTCCTCAACCAGCCGGTCACGTGACAGTGACACCGGCACATTTCCAGACACTATCCCATCTTGAGATGGAGAAACACCCTTCACAACACAGGATCTATCATCCTGATCCCCAAAAATGCTCTCACGCAGGTCCACCACATCCTCAAACTTCGCCTGGCTCTTAGCCATAGCCCTCGTGACAGCACAAGCTGCGAAGACCTTTGGATGCTGTATAGCCAATCTATCAGGACTCTGCACCATCGGAACAGCCGTCACCTCAGGAGTGACTAAAACTCTACCTCCTGCCAAGTCATTCCCCAAAATCACAGAAACTCCCCCAACGGGAAAACACGGCCGTAACCCAACAGTTACCCGGCCTGAAACCAACTTGGACTCGAGACGCACGGTATGCAAAGGCACTACCATGTCATCCATCCCGAATCCTACCACTGGGACACTTGACCCAACCGATGATTCCCCAGAAAACGGCAGTACCCCATCCAATATAAAGGACTGAGTAGCACCAGTATCACGCAAGATGGATACTGGAACTCTATCACCCCCATCCTCTAGAGAAACAAAACCATTCATGATGAACGCAGAATAATTCCTACACTCATCAGACTCAGGCACCTCAGGTACGACAGGTGCCTTTTGTGTACCCACCAAAGCCACAGGCTTTGCATTTTTCTGCTTCAGAACGGGACACGACTTTAACATGTGCCCTCTCCTTCTACAATAGTAGCACACAGGACCTTCATTTGTCCTTACATTTCCGTCAACCTTATCAGCTCGGACCTCCCCCTGTATCAACGTGCTGCCATTTGCAGGCACAGAAACAGCTTTGACACTGCCACCGGCGACACCACCACGATCAACCGGCCGTGCACCAAAACTATAGGATCGCCCAACAAAATCAGATTTATGAGTCAATACATACTCATCTGCCAACACCGCAGCCTTAGACACCTCATTCACCTTCTGCTCATTAAGGTAAGTAGTAACCCTCTCAGGGAGACAGTTCTTAAAGTCTTCCATAATCATCAAGGCCCGCAGTAGCTCAAAATCCTTCACTCCTTGAGAAGCGCACCACCTGTCAAAAAGTGCCTCCTTCTCCCTAGCAAACTCCACATAAGTCTGACTATCAAACTTCCTAAAGCGCCGGAACTTCTGCCGGTACGCCTCTGGAACTAATTCATAAGCCCTTAATACTGTAGACTTCACACACTCATAGTCCAGACTGCTTTCAACAGATAAAGACGAGTACACCTCCCGTGCTTTACCCACAAGGACACACTGCAATAGCAAGGTCCACACGTCCCTAGGCCACTTCAAGGACAAAGCCACCCGTTCAAACACTGTGAAATACTTGTCCACATCCTCCTCACGAAACGGGGGAACCAGGCGGATGTTCTTGCTCATATCAAACTCCCGCTCCCTAGAAGAAACCCGGGAATTATCTATTTCTTTTTTCCGCAGCTGAAATTCAGCCCTTTTGGTTTCCTCCTCAAGCTCAAGCCGTTTCATTTCAAGAACATGCATGAGCTCTTTCTCTTTTAACAAAGAGGCAATTCTCTGTGACTCAAGCTCCATCTCCTTCAGTTTAATGATGGCCTCCATGTTCTGAACTGGCTGAACAGAAGGTGGGGGACTGTCTGCACCACCAGGCAAAACCCCAGCCTCCACCAACGCAGCCCACAACTCCGATTTAATGGAGTGTTTCTTTGAATGCTTGTCAATAGTCACGGCATAGTTCTCAGCCAGCAAAATCAAATGCTCCTTCGTACATCTATCAAACAACTCCCGACTAGGAGCCTCAACAAATTCTTTCACCTTAAATTCCATTTCTAATGTAGCCCCAAACCACCAGCTAAAACTTGGGCCTTAATGCTACCCCAAACAGGGAAGAAAAAATTCCCTTACAACACACAGACTTCCTCAGTCCAGAAGCCTACCAAAAATACCCCCTAAAAACGTCTAGGGTCCTCAAAACTTAGGACGAGCCCCCATTTTGTTACGACTCCCGAATGCAAGTACTTCAGAGCCACGTAACACAAGTCAAAAACCAGGTTCAGGTTCAAAAAACAGTTTTAATTATTCATTGGAACACAAAACTCAAACCTGATTTAAACAACCCAGTCAGGGATATGGATAAACCGACAAACAATTTAACAATGCTCCAGCCAGCCACGCCATGGGCCGTCGAACCGGAGATTCCAAAACCTGCCCAAAGAGATACAACCCTGAAACCAAAATACACGAAAACTCTAAGGTCAGCCCTTATCCGTCCCAATTCAATATCTGTTAACAAGGAATGGTGAAAATACACAAAGTTCTATGCCATGTGGTCAGGCTTTCTCGGCCCCCACCAACAGTCTGCTCATCAGTCAGAGTCTACGACGAAGAGAGAAGAATCCTGGGAGCTCTGGTATTTATACTTCAGATGAGTCACCCGTCACCTGACGCAGCTTGGCCAATCGGGTACAGGAGCCTTTAACCCCTCGATTCCAGACTCACAGCCACGAGGCCTGTACTTGGGATAGAAACAGAGAAAGGTTAGTACATAGCATTCACCAGGAGGGGGGAGCGCCTAACATCTGGCCACTAGTACATCAGGAAGATTGTTTGCGTCCTCCCTAGTGAAGATGGATCCAAAGTACCTGCTCAACTCCTCTGCCATGTCCTTGTTCCCCATAATAAATTCACATTTTTCAGTCTTAAAGGGTCCAACTTTGGTCTTAACTATGTTTTTCCTCTTCACAAACCTAAAGAAGCTTTTACTATATATACTTGGCTACCTTACCTTCATACCTAATCTTTTCTCCCCATATTGCCTTTTTAATTATCTTCTGGTGTTCTTTAAACATTACCCAATCCTCTTGCTTCCCGCTCATCTTTGCTACATTGTACTTCTCCTCTTTTATTTTTATCCTGTCCCTGACTTCCCTTGTCAGCCACTGTTGCCCCTTACTCCCCTTGGAATCTTTCTTCCAAGGGGAGTAACTACTAAATTTTTTTTATCCATGTGATGAAGCTGAATTTTAGTTAAAATATAAGAAGATATTAAATTGGCTTCTGGGCTAGCTTGCAGCTTATATTTAGTCTCAAATTAGGCTTGGCTCAGGTTGCTGTGTGTGAGATAATAAATCCTATAACATTGTCTCCCAAGTGACAAGCAGAGAGGAGAAGCTAGAGAGATCTCTTTGAAGTAAGATGCCATAAACCAAATGGCCAATGTTATGGGGGAGGAGGCGAGAAAGGAAGAGAGAAACAGCTAGTCATATCTGTGAAGTAAGATGCCATAAACCAAATGGCCTATGTTTATGAAGGACCAAATGACAGAGAGAAAGCAGCGAGAGCTAGGGTGATCTCTGTGAAGATAAAATGTTGTAAACCAAATGGCCAATGTTATCTTGTACTATGTAAACAAAGGCCTTTGATGTGATGCATTCTGTGGAAACCTTTTCCTGTACCTCTGACCATGACTAATGTCTGTGAAATGTGCTAAGGGGACAAAAAAACCCTATTTAAGGCAATGTAATTCTGTTGTTCAGAGAAGGTGAACGGAGGACGGTCAAGTGTCTGTAATGGTCACTTGACTGGAGTCCTCCCTCCTTCCATCGGCCGATGTTAAGTAAAGTTTTGATCTGGTCTACCAAACAGTTTGTGTGGTGTCTGTTTATTAAGAAGCGAACCTGGTTTAGTAGTTATAAAAGTAGCTTTTTCATTGGCGTAGTTATGCAGGCCTCGCTGGGACCACATCGACGACTGACTGTGCAAGAGGTTGCAGAGGTTGCCGGGATTGGAAGGGAGATAACTGAGCTCTATCGGCCCCCTTGTAAGACCGACTCCCTAGAAACTCCCGGGAACATCTGTGATCCTTCATCAGACATTGAATTGGTTCCCTGCCGAGGTTCTTAGAAACAGACAAAGGTAAGACCAGTTGGGCTTTATATGTTTTTTTTTAAGAAGGGATTGTGTATGTATTTTTAAGACAGAATTGTGCATGTATTTTTAAGAAGGGCTTGTGTATATTTTTAAGAAGGACTTGAGCGGTTTCTCTTTCTATCTCTCTTTGTTTTCTGTTTTTCTCTCTCTCTACTAAGGGCTCATCGGCCTCGTTGAGACATCCGTGATTTGTCGGGTTGAGATACGGTGGTTGAGGTTTGCTTCTGGCTTATTGAGACATCCGAAGAGTTGTCGGATTGAGAAATAAGTGGCGTTGTATATTAAAAAGTTAAGAAGTCTGCCAGGTTGAGAAACGGGGGTCTTGGATAGCGGGTCTGCTTCGTTGAGACACTTGGGGCTTATTTTAAGAGTTAAGGAGTCTGCCAGGTTGAGAAACGGGGGTCACGGATAGCGGGTCTGCTTCGTTGAGACACTTGGGGCTTATTTTAAGGGATAAAACGTCTGCCAGGTTGAGAAACGGGGGTCTTGGTTAGCGAGTCGGCTTCGTTGAGACACTTGGGTCGTATATTAAAGGGTTAAAAAGTCAGCCAAATTGAGAAACTGGGGTCTCGAGTAGTGAGTCGGCCTGGTTGATATATTTGGAACAATTCGGAATTAAGAAGTCTATTTTCTCTTTCTTTCTATCTATCTATGGGGAATGCTCTGGATAACAGTCCAACATATGTGTTATTTGAATCCTAGGTGTAATAAGAAATTTAGAATGTTAAGTTACAAGTTGACCAAACGGTTAGGGGATGAAGCCTGGCCAGTAGGGGGAACATGGAATGTAGAGACATTTATATGGGAAAGGAAGACAGGAAAGAAATGGAAGAAAGGAATTAAAACATGGAAAGCAGGAACAGAGGAGAAGCATGAGGAAAGTAGAGTTCGAAGTTAGATGGATACTGTATGTAAGAAGGGTATAGAGTTAAGAAACAAGGATAGCACTAGGAAAGGATGGAACGTATTGCAACTAGAATGCCAGTGGGCAGAGGAACAAGAGGAAATAATTAAAAGACAGACAGGAGGTGAGAAACAGGTGATGGTTAGTAAAAAATAAACCCAGTACTGGTAAATCCTCTGGAGGAGACTTCATGTCTGGCACGACGACCCTATTTGGTAATGAAGATGAGGAGTTAGATAATCTTGGGAGATGTCCACCTCCCTATGTCCTACCAGTAGCAATGGCATCTTTACCTGGGACAGTTCCGTCAGTAACATCCCTATACCTTGAAGTTCTGACCTTACAAAGCTCCCCAGGATTGGGAGCACGGGAATGCCTTTCTGTGCATAATTTGTTTAACGCATTGATGCTACCATAACAGCTGGTCATTGTTAAATGTACTGCACACACTGGTGCTGGGGACCCTATAGCAAAAGGCAATGCGTTGCCGATAGTGTATCCAAACAGGGCAGCCTGTACATCCAAATGCATAGTGACAGCACGTAAACAGATGCTAGCAAATAGAACGGTCCTGCCAAACATGAAGGAGGTATGTACATTACAGAGGGACGCCTCTCATATATAATAATACTATGGAAACAAGAGGGCTGTGCCATTGATACAGCACACCCCGCTTGGACAAGTTGGTGTATTCAATACATTTTTACCCGTCTTACCCATGCTGGTAAGGAAGGAATGATAGGATAACAAAGGAAACGTGGTGGCAGGCCTCTGAATGTAAAATTTGCCAACAAAATAATCCAGGCAAATCAATTAAGATACCCTCAGCGGTGACGCCAATGCCATCATGATCGTTTGAATGCATACAGATTGATTTTATTGAAATGCCAAGGGCCCAGAGTTATAAATATTGCTTAGTGATTTTAGATTTATTTAACAGGTGGAGTGAAGCTCTACCAACCACTAATAATACTGTTGAAACTATGGTAACATTGTTGTTAAGAGAAGTTATTCCCAGGTTTGGCCTACCTAATGTCATAAGCTCAGACAATGGTCCTCATTTTAACCACTATTAATAAGGAAAAATGTGCACATTTTAATATTCGACTGCAATTTCACTGTGTACACCACCCACAGGCATCTGGGATGGTGGAAAGAGTCAATGGGGATTGCAAAACAAAATTACCTCGGAGGTAAATCCTTTTTCTGACAGGCAACTATGTTATAAAAAATTGGGGATGAAGGGAAATTTGATGGAGAAACGAGGAAAGAGCTAGGGAGACTGAAAAGTCAAGGGGAGTCTGACTAATCATGATCTGGATCAATGTCCAATTAGGTTTAGGTAACCAAGATTTTGGTAAACAGAAATCTTGTCAGAAAAAGGGAAAGTAAATTACAAAGAGACGTCTTTGAAGATGGAATTATATACTGCTGGTAAAACAATGTTTTTGTATATGTACTGCTTGTAAAACAATGTTTTTTATGTGGAATGTGTGAAATTTGAAGCAATGAGCAAAGTTGTGTGTCGCTTTAAGAAGTTTGTCCTTTAAAATGCAAATAGACAGGTTATGGTGTGCTCCGTTAAGAAACAGGCATGAATGGGGGGCGGAGCTATACTCGAATGATAAAATGTGTTGGTTGATTATAAGTCTTTTGAACCAAGTTTTTAAAAAAAAGACTCTTCCCGATTAAAGTGTTAAATGAGATTGGAAATGTCAAAATTACAGAGAAAAAGAAAATGTATTATTGATTACTGATTCTGAGTGGGAAAGATTGTTTTGATATGATAACAGAGGTTGTCTTTTAAAATGCAAATGAAGCAAGATTACTGTTTTCAAGCAAACAAAAAGATGTTGAAGCATGGGCTGTGTGAGGGAAATTAGGTAGATGAAAAATTGTCTTATGACTTACAAAAGGGGGTTTGAGGGAACTCAAGGTGAAAAGATAAAGTAGATTGGGGAAGAGAACATATTTGGAGAATTGAATATTCAGGTGGAGAGAGCCTCTTCGGATATAATCGGATTAAAGAATAAGTTCACAGGGAAGTGTTAAGAAGGAACTGAGATACGAGGATCAAAGGGAGACAAAAGTGCTGGAGAAACTCAGCTGGGAACAAGATTCACAACTTTTTATTGATACAGGAAAAGCTGCTGTGTCCACCCCCTGGAGAGTGGGGGGGAAGCCACCTACAGGCCCTGGGCAATTAACTAATTATGTATGGACGGCAATTAACCCATGTCTTGCCAGATCTACATTCTCAGGATGGAGGAGCTTTGCTGGAAGCCATAAAAGCTATACGATGATGGTGCTGGGACAAGAAGAAATTGAGACTGTATTGAAAAGAACAACCAAGTGTTGCTAACAACATGAACTGCTGTAAAGATTGAAGATCATCGTCGCTGGATACATTTGATTGACTGTGAACAGTTTGTGGAAACAAGGACTATGGGCTATTGATGCACCCTTTATTCTGGGGTGGCCCAGCCCACATGGACTGAACTTTCTTCAGGCTGGCAAGCTTGTGGACTAACCCACATTTAAAGGATGGTACACACCTCCTTTTAAACAAGATTGAAGTCAAACATGACAAGCGCAGCAAAGATACTCTGACTACAGACAGTAAGAGGTCTGCAAAGGCCAGTTAAATCTACCTGTTTTTGCCACAACCAAGGCACTGGTGTATTTTTAGGAAACAGTATATTTGTGACAGGCATTGTTATGTTGCAAATGCAGTGCCACACAAGAGAAGCATGAACCAGTTACACCAGCACACGGGGAATTCCAAGCGAAGCCGAATAAAGGCTGAGCAATTTTAATGATCCTTTTCCTGTCCTATGGTAGTATCTTAGTGTCACGTCCGGGGGAGGTTTGTGGCCATTTAAAATGTTTGGAGGGACTTGTGGAACGATTGTCCACTATGAAATGATTGTGTTACTAGTGTACTATTAATTTGTCTGATGAGTCTTTCGTATGTACTCAGCAAGGACTGTAGTTGTTATCAAAAATTTGATAAAAGGATGGAATGATGAAGCTGAATTTTAGTTAAAATATAAGAAGATATTAAATTGGCTTCTGGGCTAGCTTGCAGCTTATATTTAGTCTCAAATTAGGCTTGGCTCAGGTTGCTGTGTGTGAGATAATAAATCCTATAACATTGTCTCCCAAGTGACAAGCAGAGAGGAGAAGCTAGAGAGATCTCTTTGAAGTAAGATGCCATAAACCAAATGGCCAATGTTATGGGGGAGGAGGCGAGAAAGGAAGAGAGAAACAGCTAGTCATATCTGTGAAGTAAGATGCCATAAACCAAATGGCCTATGTTTATGAAGGACCAAATGACAGAGAGAAAGCAGCGAGAGCTAGGGTGATCTCTGTGAAGATAAAATGTTGTAAACCAAATGGCCAATGTTATCTTGTACTATGTAAACAAAGGCCTTTGATGTGATGCATTCTGTGGAAACCTTTTCCTGTACCTCTGACCATGACTAATGTCTGTGAAATGTGCTAAGGGGACAAAAAAACCCTATTTAAGGCAATGTAATTCTGTTGTTCAGAGAAGGTGAACGGAGGACGGTCAAGTGTCTGTAATGGTCACTTGACTGGAGTCCTCCCTCCTTCCATCGGCCGATGTTAAGTAAAGTTTTGATCTGGTCTACCAAACAGTTTGTGTGGTGTCTGTTTATTAAGAAGCGAACCTGGTTTAGTAGTTATAAAAGTAGCTTTTTCACATGTACCTCTCCGATTGCCTTTTGCATGCTCCTAGCACCTGCCTCACCAATCTCCTCTGGCAGCTCATTCCATAAACCCACCATTTTCTGATGAATAGATCGCCCCTTAGTTTGCTATTAATTATTACCCCTCACCTTAAACCTATGTCCTCTGGTTCTTGATTCTTCTACTCTGTGTAAAAGATTCTGCGCATTCACTCTATGTAACCCCTTCATGATTTTGTACACCTCTATTGGTCAAGCCTACTGAGAGGGTAGTGGAGACAGAGACTCTTGTGAAATTTAAGAACCATTTGATTGAATCTTTGAGTCACCAATGCACATTATGTTATTTTCAGTTTTGTTTAGTTTATTGTCACGTGCCCCAAGATGTGTATTCTCTGAGAGTGTTGTACTTCCGGTGGCGCTGGTGCCAGCAGCCTCCACCTACAGCCTGGTATCTTTTTGTTTTTTTGTTTATTTAGTTATGTAAAAGTGTGTTTTTTTGTGGTTTTTTTGTGTTTTGATGTGGGGGAAGAGGGCACGGTGCGGGGGATACCGTCCTTCAGCCGCTTCCTGGTGAAGACGCGACTATTATTCGAGTCGCGTCCTCGCCCCCCCCCCTCCCCCCCACCCCCCCAGCGGCCTACCTACTGGATTGGCGTGGACTTTCCTGCCAGGATCGACCAGAGCTCCAGCAGCGGCGGGACAGCGCTGTAACATCGCGAGGCTGGCGATGCCTTACCGGGGGTCGCCGTCTGGAGCCCGGAGTGCTGGACCTGTGGCACCGACATCATGGAGCTGCGGTTTGCGGAGCTCCCAACGCGGGCGGCGCTGATGGACAGCGCGGGGTCCTGCGACTCTGCCCGGCTCGGCCTGCGGACTCGGGAGCTGCGGACTCCGGCTGCGGGAGGCGGCTGATCAGGAGGTCCGGGCCGCTGAGGAGGAGGATGTTCACCGTCGGGGTTCGGCGTCGGCGTTCCACCAGCCCGGCGTGAGGGCCTGAACATCGGGCCACACGGGGCGGCGACTGCAGGTGCTAGGAAGGCCTCGACCACGAGTGAACATCTGGGAAGAACGGAGGGGAGGCTGGCTGGACTATGGTGCCTTCCTCACCTTGGTGCCACTGTGTTATGTTGTGTCGTGGACTTTCAGTGTTTGTGCTTTTTTTTTAAATTCTATTTTATTTTTAATATGTTTTATTATTTATTATTATTTATTTATTTTTATTTTTATTATTATGATACTGCCTGTAAGGGAAATTCATTTCGTTGTCTCTAACTGAGACAATGACAATAAATTTGAATACAATACAATACAATACAATTAATTGCCTTCGG